>NC_007091.3:3620771-3630771 GCF_000004695.1 Dictyostelium discoideum AX4
TTGTTGTTGTTTTGGTTTGTTATTGTTTTTGGTTTTGTAGTTAATTTTATTTTATGTGTAGGTGGGTGAGTTTGGGTTTGTGTATAATTTTTTTAATTTTTTTTTTTAATTGTTTTTTTTATTTTTTTTTTTATTTATTTTATTAATTTAATAAGTGGGTTGTATTATTTATATATATAAATGGTGGATTTGTGTGTGTGTGTGTGTGTGTGTTTGTGTGTTGTGAATGTGTAAATGAATGCAAAAGATAAAATTTAAAACTTTGGGTTTTAAAATTTTTTTTTATTTTTTTTATTTTTTTATTTTTTTTTCTTTTTTTTATACAAAATTAAATTATTATTATTTTTATTATTACTTCTTGATACCTAATTTTAATTTATTCGTGTTTTGTTTGTAAGGGTACAAGGCAGAAAAAAAAAAAAAATTTATAAAATATTGCTTAATGTTTGTTTATCTGTATAATATTATTATATAAACACGGTGGAGTTTTGAAGATAGGGGGTATATATTTTAAATATTTAAAACAACCACACGTATTTCACAATTTTAAAATTAAAAAAAAAAAAATTAAAAAAATAATTTAAATAAAATAAATAAATGAAATAAAAAAAAGTTGGTGATATTTCAATATATATATTATAACTAAATTTGAAATTATAAAAAAAAAAAAAAAATTATTTTTTTTTTTTTAGAAATTAAAAAAAAAAAAAAAACAAAAAAATTAAAAAATTAATTGTTTTTTCCTCAAATGAGAACCTATTTAGATTTGATTCCCAAGTTTATTTTAAATTTTTATTAATAAAATAAAAAATTTAAAAAAAAATTTAAAATCAAAAAAATCCCAAATTTAAAATTAAGAATTAATAAATGAAAAGATGAATAAAAAAAAAAAAAAAAAAAAAAAAAATATATATATATATAAATTTTTTAACAAATAAACAAATAAATAAATAAATAAATAAAAAAAATTATAAAAAAAAAATAAAAAAAAAGTTTTGATTAAGTTCAAAATAGTAAAATAATGATAATAATTATTATTATTACTATTTTGTTTGATTGAGTGTTATATAACTCAAATGTGGAAACCATAAACAAAAATAGCTACCCATGTTTTATTAGAAAATCAGCTCCTTTCAATAATTATTTTTATTTTTTTTATTTTTTTTTTGATTTTTTAAAAAAAGTTTTTTTTATTTTTTTTTTTTAAAATTTTTTTTTTTTATTTTTTATTTTTTTTTATATTTTCCACCCCATTTTTAAACAAATATTTTATAATATAATGGTGTGTATAATTATTCATTATGTTTTGTCAATAGTTTGACATTTTTAAAAATCATAATATAAATACTAATTTATCTATATTATTATTATCATTATTATTATCAGTCAGACGAAAAAACACAATTAATTGAAGCTTTTTACAATTTCGATGGAGACTATGATGGTTTTGTTAGTGTAGAAGAATTTAGAGGAATTATTAGAGATGGTTTACCAATGACTGAAGCTGAGGTATGTTATTTTTAAACAAAAAGAAAATTGTATATAATATAAAGTTAAATTACCACATTTTATTTTTATACTCACTCTCAACCTTCATTTTAAATAATTACAGATCACAGAATTCTTTGAAGCAGCTGATCCAAATAATACAGGTTTTATTGATTATAAAGCATTCGCTGCAATGTTATATTCAGTTGATGAATCATAAAAAAGAAAAAAAAAAAAAAAAAAAAAAAAAAAAAAAAAAGAAAAAACTTCAAGACAAACTAAATCAAAAAGACAATACCAAAAAAAAAAACAAAAAACACTTATTTATAAAATGTAATAATATATAAAACCTTTTTTTTTTTTTTCTTAAAAAGAAATCATAAACCAAACTCCTTTTATTTATTTATTTATTTATTTATTTATTTCATTTCTGTCATTTTTTTTATTTTGGTTGTCTTGGTTTTTTAATTTTAAAACATGGGGTTGGATTGGATTTTTTACTTTTTTTTTTTTTTTTTTTTTAAACATATTTTTTTTTTTTTTTTTTTTTTAAACATATTTTTATTTATTTTTTTTTCTTTGTTGTTATTCTTTTTTTTAATTATTCTTTTTTTTTTTTTTTTGCAATTGGAATTAATTTTTAACAGCATAAATAAAATGTTTTAATAAAGTAATTAAAAAAAAAAAAATTTGTAGAATAATTACCACACTTGGAATTTTTTTCATAGTGTTGAACATTTCAATAAATATTCCATTTTCACACAGGTGAATCATATTTGATGCATTAATTTTTTTTATTTTTATTTTTTATTTTTTATTTTTTTTTTTATTTTGTTTTTAATATTTTATTTATTTTTGGAAATACATTTTTACCCTAATCTACACATAATTTACTAAATTTATCACTTTTATTATTAAAATTCATTTTTTATTTTTTATTTTAATTTAATTTTTTTAATATTTTTTTTTTTTTTTTTTTAATAATTTAATTATTAAAAAAAAAAATATTTATAAAGTCATTAAATGTTAAAAAATAATAAATATTGTCAATTACACAATAATATTGATTTTGTTGAAAAAAAGATTATAACAAATAAAAAACCATTACTTATTAAAAATAAAAAACACAATATCAATAGAGTTGATTCAATTGACTTAATTTCAATGTACCTTTAAAAAATAAAAATAATAAAAAAATAATTTATAAAAAAAAAATAAAATAAAAAAAAAAAAAAAATAATAAAGATAATAAATAAATAATTAAACAAAATAAAATAAAATAAATAAATAAATAAATAAATAAATAAATAAATAAATAAATAAATAAATAAATAAATAAATAAAAATAAATAAATAATGACATTAATATCAATAATAAAAAAAAATTTAATTGGTGTGATAATAATACTTGCAATTGGACTACATATAACATTAATATATAAATATTCAACATTCAGTTTTATAAATAATAAAAATAATAGGAATAATTTACCACCACAACATCAACAACCTTCAAATATTCAACATAATATTCAACATGATATTCATCAAAAACCACATTATTCAAATAAACAATCACAAAAAACTCAACAACAAAATGAATCACCATTAGAAGGTCAAAAATTTATTTATTCAAAACAAAAGGAAAAGATTTTAAAATATATCGATTATAAACAATTTGGTTTATTTAATGGTGGTGGAGGTGTTATAGTTAATTCAAAGCCATCAAATACAAATGATAATGGTGGTATTTATAAGGATTTAAATTTAAATGAATTGGATGAAATTTCATCTTGGAGTCCAAATACTATTGTTGATTTTAATAAGAGACATGGTGATGATTCATTACCTTCAATATGTTCAGAGATTGATTTTCAAGAGATTAAAACTTGTGAAGGATCAAATTATTATCGAGCAATGGTAACACCAACACCAGTATTAGATGAGAATTCAATGAATTATACTTTGAAACCAAATTCACAATATAGAGCAAAGTTTAACTATTACCCAAGAGAATTCTCCAAACAACCTTTAATTACAATTTTAACAGCATTTTATAATATTGAGCCCGATATATTTGAAGAATCGGCTGCAACTGTTTTTGGCCAATCACTTCAAAATTTCGAATGGGTAATTGTAAATGATTGTTCACCAAATCAAACATTGGTTGATTTATCACTTGGAAAGTATAGAGAATTGGCAAAGATTGATCCAAGAATTGTTATTATAGATTTAAAAAAGAATGTTCGTTTACCTGGTGCAAGAAATGCTGGTGTTAAAGTTGCACGTGGTAAATATATTGTTTCATTGGATCCTGATGATATGTTTGAAAATACCTATTTGGAAAAAGCAGTTTGGTTCTTAGAAACCCATAAAGAATATACACTTTGTAATGCTTGGACTGTTGGTTTTGCAAATAAATCTTATGTTTGGAAAAATGGTTATCATAATGGTGATAGAAATTTAAAAGAAAATCAAATTACTGTTGCTTCAGTAATGAGAGTAAGTTTAATTAAAAAAAAATTTAATAAAAATTAATATATATATATATTAATAAATAAAAATTTTTTTTTTTAAATAGACTCAAGCATTAAGAGATGTTGGTGGATTTGATAGTAAATTAATTCATGGTATGGAAGATTGGGATCTTTGGATAAGAATGGCTGATAATGGTCATTGGGGACATACATTAGAAGAATTTCATTTTTGGTATCGTGTTAGTCCACCAGGTAAATGGGACGCAATTGATAATTTAGCAAAGTTTAATGCATTTTTAGAGAATCAACAAGTAAAATATAAAAATGCCTATGGTAAAGGTGTTCCAAAATTATCAAGACCTCCACAAGAAAAGATGGAAGCAGTGGATGATTTAATTCCATTTGAAAATAATTTAAAGAAATGTAGACCACGTGTACTTTTATTAATACCATACATGGAAGTTGGTGGTGCTGATCAATTCAATTATAATTTTGCTCAAGGAATGGTTTTAGATGGTTGGGAAGTTAGTATTGCTACAACCAAAACCTCTGATAATAAATGGTTCCCACAATTTGCAAGAGTTACTCCAGATATATTTATAATGCCAAGATTCTCTAAAAATACTGATCAATGTAGATTCCTTGCATATTATATTAAATCAAGACAATTTGATGTGGTTTATGTTAGTAATTCAGAACAAGCCTATCATTATCTCTCTTATTTAAGAGCAAATGCACCTGGTCCTGCCTATATAGATTATACTCATTCAGAGACTCCAAAATGGAAAGATGGAGGTTATGCACGTTATAGTTTTGGTTCAGAGAAATTATTGGATAGATCAATTTTTGCATCGGAACATCTTCGTCAATATTGTATAAGAAGAGGTCATAATGCAAATAAAACAGCAACTGTTTTAATTGGTATCGATAGTGATAAATATGTACCAAAACCAGAGAATAGAGCAATTATTCGTAAAGAGTTGGGCTTTCCCGATAATGTTTTGGTAATTGTATTTGTTGCACGTTTAGAATCTGAAAAACAACCAGAAGTATTTGCAGAAGTTTTAAGAAGAGTTGATGAAATGGGTTATGATTTTAGAGCGATTTCAATTGGTGGTGGTTTATTATTTAATGATTTAAATGAAACTATTTCAAAGAGTGGATTATCAGAAAAGGTTAGATTACTTGGTAATATTCCAAACTCTCAAGTATCAAAATATGTATCTGGTTCGGATGTTTTCTTCCTCCCATCAAAAGTTGAAGGTATTTCATTGGCAATCTATGAAGCTATGTCTCAACAAGTTTGTGCAGTATCAGCAAAAGTTGGTGGTCAAGCTGAATTGGTAACTCCAGATGTTGGGTTTTTAGTTGTACCTGGTACACCAACTGAAGTTGATGAATATACAGAGATCATTGCAGATTTGGCAAGTAATCTTACATTGGCATCTGAGTTGGGTAAGAAATCATTGGAAAAAATATTGAATGGTTTCTCTGTAAAGGATACACTTCATAGAATGAAAGAAGAATTTTGTAACTCTGCCATTGTAACACGTTATACTACTCCAATGTTTACCAATAAATTATTTTCAAAACTTTCAAATGAACAAGCAGTCTTGGGTCATGAATATGAAAGAGCAATCGATGAACTTTTACCAATGTGGAATCAACTTACATCTTTAACAAAACAATTAGCACCACCACCAACTTTAACCGAAAAAGAAATTAAACGTAAACCATCACCCTATCCATTACATAAACCAGAGGAAGTTTTAGATTCAATCAATATAACAGGTTTAAGAGTTGTAGAGAATATAATGATTGAAAAGAAAAAAGTTGATAGAAAAATGAAAATTATACTTAAAGATTTTCAAGAACAATTCATTAGAAGAAATCCAAAATTTGCTGATAAACAATTGGTCCCAAATGAATTCCTTCATCAATATAATCATGGTGTTGATAATTGGGATGATGAATTACCTTATCCATATCAACAACAAGAATATGTTGCATATATTCCAAATGCATTTGTTGGTACAGGTGAATCTGCAACCATTTTCGATTGGGATAGAGTTTTTCTTTTAAATTATTCACCAACTCAACAAGAAACCTTTACAATGCCATTAGAAGAATCAAGAATTTGTCATGTTGAAAAAACAAAAAAAATGGTTACCCTTTTACAAAAACAATTCTCTTTTGAAAATTTTATAATAGATCAACTTCCAAAATTATCATTAGTACTTGAAGAATTAGAACTTGATCCAGAAATTAAAATACTTGTACCATTTACAGATTTTGCTAAAACCATTATGGTTGATACATTAAAGTTCTCACCAGATAGAATCATTTATTTTAAACCAGGATCTGGTTGGGATCCATGTGTTGTTTTCTTTGCAAATACTTTATTACTTCCAACACCAATACCACCTGGTCAACCACCAAGAGAAATGATTTCAAAACTTCGTGATTACTTTTATCAAAAGAACGATATAGATATTGTTGCTCCTATTAATAGAAATGTTATAATGTATGCCTCAAGAAAATCAACATTATCTCCATTGAGAAAAGTTTCAAATGAACAAAAAGTTATTGAAACCATTAAAAACATTTTACAATCTCAAGGTGAAGGAAAATATGAATTCATCGAATGGGATGGTTTGGAAACTATTACACCAGAGTTGGTTCAATTATCCAGTCGTGTTAAAATTTTAATTGGTATGACAGGAGCAAATTTATTACCAATGGTAGTTTGTCAACCAAATACAATCGTTGTAGAATTTATGCATGAAAATCCTTGGTTATCATTTTGGAGTACATCTGAATCATTACAACATGAAAATTGGATGATTCCAATTAAAGCAACATCCCATGATTCTTTAGAAATTCAAGTACCAATTGATCAATTAACAAATACTTTAAATCAAATTTTTAATCCTCAACAACAACAACAACAATCTTCTTCGTCTAATTCCAAATAATAAAAAAAGAGATTAAGAATAATTTTATTATTTCTTTATACTATTTTTTTTATTATTATATTATTAATAATTTTTTTTTTTTTTAAATAATTTATTTAATTTTTTTATATTTTTTTTTTATTTTTTTTTATTCTAAACATTTATAGTTTTATATTATTATTATTATTATTATTATTTATTTTAAAATCTTTTTTTTTTTTTTTTTTTTTTTTTGTTTTTATTTTTTTTTAAAAATCTTCGTTATCTTGTAAATCATTATCATTTAAAATTTGAGCATCATCATCTTCAATACCAAATTCATCATCAGCTAATGAGTTTGGTTTAATACCGATAACACTATATTTTGGACCGACCTTTGAAAAACCAACCATTTTTAATAATTTTTGTTTGAAATCTGGATTCTTAAAAACGTAGAAACCAAAACCACCAAGACCAGCTAAAGCAAGAATAGCAATAACAACACCAGCGATCCAACCTTTGCCACCACTTGAAGAATTTTTTGATGGACACATGACAATCTCTGGTGAATAAGTTGCATTAACACCACCTACACATTGTGTGGCAGCGACTCTTCTGAAACCTTTTGATTTGATATAGGTTTGACCTGGTGTACAATTTTCTTCAGTGATTGGAACATATTGTGAAGCAATTGATTTACGACAATTCAATTGTTCTGAAGATCCAGATGGAATACCAGAGGTAGAACCATCATTATCGGAACTGCTATCGTCTGCACTTTCGTAACCAATATCACATTCAAAATCTTCGACTGTACATTCACAATATTTATTTGAAATTTGTGCTTGTTGGGTCATATAACAATTGGTATTTGGTTTAACAGTTCTATAAGTTGTTTTTTCACCTAAAATACAACGAGTGGTATAAGATTGCATTGAGGAATCATCGCAAGGAGATGGCAATACATTTGTTAAATCAACACCAATCATTTGACCGATATCATATTCATCCTCTACTAAAAAGATGAATTTATTTCCATCATTTCTTGGACTTGTAATGATATTGATGACATCAACATTTGATTTTAATGTCATATTGATTGCAATTGGTTTTTGATCAAGACCAAAGGTATAGTAAAAGGTCTTTGTATCGTTCATAGCAGTTGCGAAAATAATTGAAGAACCATAGTTACCAAATTCATAGATGGTACCTTCATCAAAGAATTTAGACCATGTTTGACCATTATCGGTTGATAAAACTGTTTTAACTCTACTTTTGATTGGATCGGATGATAAAGCTGGATTGGCATTACCAGTGGCAAGAATTAAACCTGGTGCACTAGCAATGGAATAGATTGGACCATAACCTCTGGTTTTATCGACAAAAGCAGAGAGACCATGAACATTTAATTTACAAGGACCACTTACTGTACATGGCATATTAGTTGGTGGAGTGAGTCTGTTCCATCTACCACCATTATCATAGGAAATGAATGAAAGCATAGTTACTGGTGCTGTAGTGGTATCTCTGAAATTGCTAACTTTATTGTAGAGATAAGAACCTCTAGCACCAAAGAGTGGCATGAAATCATAGTAACCATTTGATGAGATTGAAACGTGATTCACTGAAAGTGTAAAGATATTACCTGCACCATTTGAAACGTAAACTGTACCAAATCTCTTGTTTGAAGTTTCACCATCTTTACTATTTGAAATACCCATGAAAATTGCTCCCGATGTATCATCAAGAATACGGAAATCATTTGGTTGAACATCTTCACCAAATGGGAATTGACAAAGAAGGAAACCATCCATGGTTGAAGTTACAACACTCATTAAAGATTTGACGTAAAGTTTATTACCACCCTTTAATGCATCGATAACACCTACATAGTAGTAATAGTCGGTGTAAATCATATCGACGGCACCATTGATTAAGGTTTTGAAAGTTTTACCCATATCTTTTGAAACTGAAAATGCACCTGATCCTGTTTTTGATGCTAAAATTGCGAAAAACACTGCAGATTTCTCTGATGGATCCCATAATGGGTCGGTTGGAAAGCTTGAACCACCTGGTGTGAATAAAACATCACCATTGGATGATGCATTGTTCCATGTTAAACCAAAATCTTCACTAATTAAAATGAAATTATCGGAACGTGCAATCACTAAACCCTCAATATCTAAATGTGGTGAAACTGATACAACTTTATGTGGAAAAACTGCTGAGGTTGAAAATGTTTGACCTGCATCATTTGATACTGAAATTTGGGTTTTTCCATAAGATGGGAAATTTACAACCATAATATTATCATCTCTTTGATAATATCCTGCATTACCATAAATAATATTTCCTTGTTTATCAAGTACATTTGATGACCAATCAATACCACCATTTGTTGATCTTTTTAAAACATTCTTTGATCTTGTATCTACAATTAATACATACTTTTTTTTTTTTTAATAATAAATAAAATATAAGTATTTTTTTTTTTTTTTTTCTTTAAAGATTCAATAAATGTTCACTTACATCATCTTTATTTGTATATAATGGTTGAAATTGCTTCCAATTAATGCTGTTTTGCTTATAAGTTGGAATAGTATTTTGTGAAAGTGCTAAGCCAACAATAATCGCTATAAAAATAAATAAAATAGATGAAATCTTCATTTTATAATTTCCTCCCTAAAATAAAAAATTAAAGAGTTAATATAATTGATTTTTACTTTTTTAATTTATTTTGAACAAAAAAAAAAAAAAAAAAAAAAAAATTTAGTATATCAAAATATCTCTTTAATTTTCATACAATTTGTTTATATAAACAGATAGTGAAGAAAAATAATATAAATAAAAAAAAATAAAAAAAAAAATTGAAAATTTGGAAAAAAAAAAACTTTTTTTTTTTTTTTTTAAAAAATAAAAAAAATTAAAAAAATAATTAAAAACCTAAAAAATCAAAAGTTGGAAAAAAAAAATAAAAAATAAAAAAGAAAGAAATAAAATAATTTCTGTAAAGGTGAAGTGGTTTGGATTTTTAAAAATAATAAAAAATAAAAAAAATAAAAATAAATAAAAATATAAAAAAAAAAAAACAAAGATAAAAAA
>NC_007091.3:3635771-3654896 GCF_000004695.1 Dictyostelium discoideum AX4
GTTCAAAGAATGCTTGTCGGCATTAAGAAATTCGATAATGATTTCTATGAGTAATGATAGTTTTCCTTATAACCCAAGATTATTGTTATCAAGATTAGAATTACTTATCAAAAATCAATGATTTTGGCTTTAGTGCCAGTTTACTCGCAATTTTTTAAATTTATGTTCAAACTTGTGCAACCTTGAAAACCAATAATTTTCCAATCTTTGCAGAAGTAAAAAAAAAAAAAAATAAAAAAAAAATAAAATTTCCCCAAAACGCCGCTGTAAAAAAAAAAAAAAAAAAAATAAATAAAAAATAATAAAAATTAAAATAAAAAAACAGTGTGGGAAAATTTTTAAAAAAAAAAAAAAAAAAAAAAACAATGAAAATAATAATTTAATATATTAATATTATTATTTTAAATTAAAAAATTTAAAAAAAAAAAAAAAAAAAAAAAAAAAAAAAAAAATTTATTTATCTTTTTATTATTAAAAAATTTTATTTTCTTTGAGGGGTAAATAACCACCACCACCACCAAAGGTAAAAATTTTTTTTTTAATAATTTAATTTAATTTAATTTTTAATTTTTTTTTTAACATAAAAAATCGAGTTTGGGATTTTTTCGCTCATTAATTTGACAAACCAGTTAGTTTTTTTTTTTTTTTTTTAAGTTTCTTTAATTTTTTAGTTTTTTTTTTCTTTTTTTTTTTTTTTTCTTTTTCTTTTTATTTTATTTATATTAATATATATGTATATAATAGTTTAAATACTAAATTTTAAAAAAAAAAATAAATAAAAAATAAAAATAAAAAAAAATAAACAGAAACTCAGAAAAAAAAAAAAAAAAAAAAAAAAAAAAATGAAATTTCAAAAACATTTAAAAAATGTCACAGTTTGGAATCATCATTATTTACCATACCAAAAATTAAAAAGAAAATTAAGAACCTTTTTTTCACCACCACAATCACCATCAGATAGTACACCACCACCACCAACAACAACAACAACAACAGCATCTACAACTACAGTTAATAATAACAACAGAGCAATTTCAATTAGTGATGGAGGTAATGGTAACTTAAATTTTTTAGATATTTTAGAAAATGAAATTAAAAAAGTGAATCAATTTATTTTAGATGAAAAATTAACAATTGTAATGAATAGATTTGAAGATTTAAAATTAAAATTTAAATCAATTGATTTTTCATCACCATTTTCAGTTTATCTCAGTGTTGGTTTAATGACACCACAACAAATTGAGGATAATAATAATAATTATTTAAATACTATTCAAAGTAATATTTCAAATAATAATAATAACAACAATAATAATAGTAATAACAACAACAATAATAATAATAGTAGTAATAATAATAATAGTAATATTAATAATAGTACAGATAATAATAAAGATTTATCAACACCATTAGATCAATCATCATCATCATTATATTTCTTTAGTGAACAACAACAACAACCACCAGGACAAGGATCTAATGATGTTGATACTGTAACAGCATTTCAAATTGCATTTGAAGATATTTTAAAACAATTGGCAGAGATTGATCAATTTTCACAATTAAATATTCAAGCAATTCAAAAATTATTAAATACATATTCAAAAAAGAAAATTAAAACTTTAATTTCTGATAGAAAAAAAAGAAAAGTTAGTCAAACTGAAACAACTTTACCAAAAATGTTTCATTTAGAAATTAATAATAATCATAATAGTAATAATAGTAATAATAATAATAATAATAATAATAATAATAATAATAATAATAATAATAATAATAATAATAATAATAATAATAATAATAGTAATAATACATTATCACCAGCAACAAATACAATATCAATATTATCCAAAGAACAACTAATTGAAGATGTTAAAAAAGATATTGATAATTATTTTAAAGAAAAAGTTGAAGTTTTAGAATTATATCATCATACTCAAATTAAAAAATTAACATTAGAAATTGAATTAGAATATCAAACAATTTGTCAAACAAATGTTCATTTATTAAATAATAATTATTATGATATTTTAAATGTAAGAATTAAATTTTATTTTTATTTTTTTTATAAAATTATATTAATAAAATAAATAATTAATTAATAAACTTAGATTAAAGAAAAAGAATTATCAAATAAAGTTGAATCATTATGTAGAAATGTTGTAAATAATAATATTTCAATTGTTAAAAGTTTAATTGAAGATATTAAAAATTTAATGAGAGATGAATTAAAATTAGAACAAGTTAATAATACAATGTGGATTGAAACTATTCATTCATGTATTCATAAATCATGTTATTTAGGTAATGTTGAAATGGTTAAATTCTTATTTAATACTTTTAATGATCTTAAAATGGTAAATATTAAATATTGTGATGAAAAGAATAAACAATTCATTCATTTGGCTGCTGAGAATGGTAGATTATCAGTTATGGAATTTTTAATTGAAAATGGTGCAGATATTGAATGTTTGGATTTCCTTTCACGTAGACCATTACATTTATCTGCAAAGAATGGTAAATATGATTGTGTGAAATTGTTACTTGAAAAAGGTGCAAAACAAGATGTACTAGATAGAGAAGGTTGTACACCACTATATTTGGCATGTCGTCAACCACCATCAGCAAACAATATCATTAATAGTAGTGGTGATATTAGTCTATCAGTGGTTGATTTACTATTATTATCAGGTTCACCCCTAACTCGTGGTCCATATGGTAGACATATTTTACATGAAGCTTCATCAAAAGGTAATTGTAATAACATTAATAGTATCTTAAAAATAGATCCAGATTCTGCAAATTCAACAGACTCATTCGGACGTACACCATTATTTGAATCAATTAAACATGGTCAATTACAAGCGATTTCAACTCTATTAGAGAAGAATGCTCAAATCGTTTCAGTGTTTGATGATGATAAGAGAACTCCACTTCATGAAGCCGCTGCAAATGGCCAATTGGATTCAATGCATTTATTAATTAATAATATTTTAGAGAATTTAAAAGAAGATCAAGTTTCAAAAGTTGTAAATCAACAAGATGATGATGGTTGGTCACCACTTCATGATGCTTGTTATTTAAATTATATTCATTGTGTTAAATGTTTATTAGAGAATAAAGCAAATCCAAATCTTTTAGATAAAGGTGAATGGTCACCAATAGTTCATTCATTATATCGTGGTAATATTCAAGCTGCAATTACAATCATTGAATTTATTAAAAAGAATCCTGATTTATTTCAAGATACAACAACAACAACAACATTATCAAGTAGTAATACAATTCCACAAACAACATTAAAAGATTCAAAGAATTTAAGTTGTAGTAGTAGTGGTGTTCCATTAATTACAGCATCAACAGTTGGTACAACAGTATTACCACCAAAATTAGATATAGTTGATTTAAATAAATCAATTAGTAATTTAAATTTATCATCAAATATAATATTAAAATCACCAGAATCTGAATTATTATCACCAACACCATCCTCATCATCAAATAATAGTAGTAGTATTTCAGTAACACCATCAACTTCACCATCAACAAGTAAAAAAATTTTAAAAAGTTTAATGTCAACAGTTACATTTAGAATTCAATTAGTTTCAACAACAATTAAACCTGGTCAAAAAGTTGGTATTGTTGGTAATAGAAAAGCAATTGGCTCATGGAATCCTTCAGCTGCATTAATGTTTAGAGAAGTTGATAATATTGGTAGTGGTGGTTGGATTGGTAAAGTACAAGTACCAGTTAATGTTCAATTAGAATATAAATATGTAATTTTCGAAGGATCACGTTTAGATACATGGGAAGCTTTACCAGAGAATAGAAAATTCACACCACAAGAAGAGGAAGAGTTTGTTGATGATGGTGTATTTGGTCAAATTACATTTGATGAAGATAGTGTCACAGCTGAACAATCAAAACAATCCCTCTTTATGGAACGTGGTTGGTTAGTACAAGATACTCAAATTAGAATTAGATTTGGTGAAACTTCACCAACTGATTTACAACGTAAAATTAAACAACCAATTACTTTATACAATGGTAAAGAACAAGCTGGTAAAATCGTTGTAACCCTAAGAGATCGTTCATCAAATATTCAATCAGGTACTGGTTTATCTCAAGTTAATTTACCCCTAACTAAAGATCATTCAGTTCAATTCCAAACTAATCAATTAAAACCAAATTCTTATCATTCAATTCAATTTGATATTTATCGTCGTGGTATGTCAAGTGTATTAATTGGTCGTTCCATTGTATTGGTATCAGAGTTAACAAGTACAAATCCATATAAAAAAGTTGTACCAATTATAAATTCATCATTGTTATCAGTTGGTGAATTATATTTCTTTCCATTAATTGTTTCACCATTTACTCATTCAAAAATATCTGATGTTTTATCTAATACCTATTGGAAATCAACTCTATTAATTGGTCATCGTGGTGGTGGTGCTGAAAATGCTAGAAATGTTGGTAAATATAAAAGAACTCACATTAAAGAGAATACAATTCTTTCTTTCGTTACAGCTGCTTCATTAGGTGCTCAATATATTGAATTTGATGTTCAATTATCAAGAGATAATATTCCTGTAATTTATCATGATTTTGAAATTCTTGGTCAAGATGGTATTAAAATACCAATTAATAAAATTAATCTTGAACAATTTAAATCATTACAACAAGAAAAAAAAAATAGTAGCAATAATAACAATAATAATAATAATAATAATAGTAATAACAACAATAATAATAATAATAAAAATAATAGTAATAGAATTAATAATAATAATTCAAATCAACATGATGAAAATAATAAAAATAATATTTCAAAAACATTACCATCTTTAAAAACTTTACGTGGTAGATCAAAATCAATGCAAGATATATTTAATGATTTTGGTACATCATCAAGTAATATTTTAGCAAATTTAAGAAATAGTGGTATAATTAATGTAAACAATACACCAAGTTCACCATTGGCATCATCATCTTCATCTGCAAATTCTTCACAACCTATTAGTGATTCGTTTACAACATTGGAAGAAACCTTTAAGAATGTACCAATTGCTACTGGATTTAATATTGAAATTAAATATCCAAATCAAGAGAAAGAAATGGAAATTCAAATGAATAATATGAATAGAAATGCTTATGTTGATACTATTCTAAAGGTTGTTTTTGAACATGCAGGTAATAGAAGTGTAATGTTCTCTTCATTCGATGCTGATATTTGTTTACTTTGTTCTTTGAAACAACCAAAATATCCAGTTTTCTTTTTAAATAATGCTGGTTTCACTCAACATGCTGATCCACGTGCAAATTCAATATCAGAGGCAATTCGTTTCTCAAAATCTGCTCATCTATTGGGTATTGTCACAAACTCAAAGATTCTATGTGAAGCTCCACCAATTATTGGTCAAGTTAAATCTGCTGGTTTAATGTTATGTTCTTGGGGTTCCGAAAATAATGACCCTGCTTTAGTTGATCTTCAAGAACAATTGGGTTGTGATGGTGTTATCTCTGATCATATTGCCTATATTTCAAAACATTACTATACAAATAATAATACCATTATTAATAATCAAAATAATCAATAATAACAAACATATGTCATTCTTTAAAAGTTTTTAAATAAAATTAAAAAAAAACCGTCATTAAATTATTCATTTAGAAAATTTCTGCAACTGTCCCAACAGAACCAGTCCTTGTTTTATTAAACTATTACCATATATCTAATTCAATTATACATAGATTTTATTATCAAAAAAAAAAAAAAAAAAAAATCTTTTTTTATTTTTTTCACCCATTTACTTAAGTTGTAGTCATATTTTTTATTTATTTAATTTTAGTTTTATTATTTTTTCTAATAATTTTGAAGATTTTCCTCTTTTTATTTTTATTATTTATTTTCATCATTTAATAATACTTGGTAAATATCAATATTATAGATTATTTCATTTGAAGCAACCATTTTCCAAACTCTAAAACCAAATTTTTTATTAAGGTAAATATTGAGCAGAAGCATTATTGCACTGGAAAAAAAAATTCAAAACATAATATTATTTTGTAAATACTAATGATTTAATAATCATTTAATAATCATTTATTTATAATTTTAATATTAAAAAAATAATCCTGATAATAAAATTTTAATAAAAAAGAATTAATTAATATTTATTAGAAATTAATATTTATTAAAAATTAGTAAATAATTTTAATATATTAAAAAAAATAATTTTTTATTAATTTTTAATTGATTTTTTATATTCATAAAAGAGTTTAATAAATGAAAATTCGCAATAGATGAAGCCACATTGGAATTAATTGGTCTTTTACGAATATTTTTATTTAGTTGTCCTATGATATCATACCTTTACATAATGGCAATATTAATCTGTCAGGATTTTTACTAACTAAATTTGTGTTCATTGTTGTGCTAAAAAAGCCATATTATTTTTTCACCTAAATTTTTTTTTTTTTTTTTTTTTTTTATTTTCCTATATAAATTAAAGTTAACATATAATAAAAAAAGAGAATATCGAGTAGAAAAAAAAAAGAAAAAAAAAAAAGTTATAAATAAAAGAGAAATTAAGTGTAATAATTTATTAATTTAAGATAAAAGATTTTTCGATTATATTATATAAATATTATAATATTTATAAAGATTTTTCAATTATATAAAATAATAATTATATAATTTTATAACAAAAAAAAAATAAAAAAAATCTTTTTTTTTTTTTTTTGTTTAACGAATTTTATTTGGTAGTTAATAATTAGTTTATAATCAAATAATTAAAATTTACTTACTTGGCGAAAAAAAATGGTGGGAAGATGGAATTACAAATCAGCATTAAAATCTCAAATTTACACTGAGTGATGGCGGCTGTATAAAATTAAAATAGTCATTTACTACCTCTAATATCAATATTAGAACAAAAAAAAAAAAAAAAAAATAAAATAAAATATTATAAAATAGAATAAAATAATTATGGAGGTGTTAAAATTTAGTCAAAAATGTCATCACAAGGATTTTTATTTTATATGTTTACTATTTTGACATTTACAGGGACGAAAGAATAAATTAATTTTTTACAACTTTTATAAATATAGACATTATTTAATGTATTAGGAATTGAATCAATAATTAATTCTTGTTTTATATCACCTATATGTAACTCTTTAACCCATTCTGGTATTATACCTTTGGTTAATTTTTGATTGAATCCATCTAATAACCTAACAGTTGTTACAGTATTAGGAATTGAATCGATTATTAGTTCTTGTTTTATATCATCTATATACAACTCTTTAACACTTTCTGGTATTATACCTTTGGTTAATTTTTGATTGAATCCATCTAATAACCTAACAGTTGTTACAGTATTAGGAATTGAATCGATTATTAATTCTTGTTTTATATCACCTAAACATAACCCTTTAACCCATTCTGGTATTATACCTTTGGTTAATTTTTGATTGAATCCATCACATAAAATAACAGTTGTTACAGTATTAGGAATTGAATCAATTATTAATTCTTGTTTTATATCTCTTATATACAACTCTTTAACACCTTCTGGTATTATACCTTTGGTTAATTTTTGATTGAATCCATCACATAACCTAACAGTTGTTACAGTATTAGGAATTGAATCAATAATTAATTCTTGTTTTAAATTACCTATATACAACTCTTTAACACCTTCTGGTATTATACCTTTGGTTAATTTTTGATTGAATCCATCACATAAAGTAATAGTTGTTACAGTATTAGGAATTGAATCAATAATTAGTTCTTGTTTTATATTACCTATATGTAACTCTTTAACACTTTCTGGTATAATACCTTTGGTTAATTTTTGATTGAATCCATCTAATAACCTAACACGTGTTACAGTATTAGGAATTGAATCAATTATTAATTCTTGTTTTATATCACCTATATACAACACTTTAACACCTTCTGGTATTATACCTTTGGTTAATTTTTGATTGAATCCATCACATAAAATAACAGTTGTTAGAGTACTAGGAATTGAATCAATTATTAATTCTTGTTTTATATCACCTAAACGTAACTCTTTAACACCTTCTGGTATTATACCTTTGGTTAATTTTTGATTGAATCCATACCATAAACCAACGGTTGTTACAGTATTAGGAATTGAATCAATTATTAATTCTTGTTTTATATCACCTATATACAACACTTTAACACCTTCTGGTATTATACCTTTGGTTAATTTTTGATTGAATCCACTTAGAAGCAAAACGTTGTTTGGTAATTTCTTTAGTTTTGATAAAATGTTACAATTGTCTTTGAATGCTAAACTTTCAAAATCATCAGTCAAAAAGGATGATTCATCACTCTCTGAATATATATAAAAATTGTGATTCAATACTAAAAACAAAGAATTAGTATTTTTTGTTTTATTAGACTTATTAATTTGAGTCTAACTTACTTTTAATGAATTCATTTTTATTATTTGAGTTATTTAACTCATTATTATTATTATTATTATTATTATTATTATTATTATTATTATTATTAATGTTATAATCAATAGCATCATTAGGAATATCACCAAAAGAGTATATCGATTTAAAACTATTTTTAATATTATTAATTGTTTGATTATCGAATTTTAAGATTTGATTATTATATTCTTTTAGTTTTGTTAAATTATTGATATTATTGCTATTTTTTAATATTAATAATGAGTTTTGATATTGTTTAATTAATTCAATAGTATCTGTATCAATTTGATAGCAATCATCATTGTCGTCATTATCTTGTTGATTATTAATTTGTGTAAAATAATTTAATTTATCAATAATTGAATTATTATTATTATTTAAAATTGTTGAAATGATTTTATTATCATTGTTGATTGAAGAAGTTATAATTGTATTTATCAATATATTTTGATCTAAGTTTGTTGATAGTTGTTTTTCGATATCCAATTCAACAAATGAAAGTATATTGTGAATTTGTTTAAATTCATTTTTTAATAAATTATTATTATCATCATTTTGTGATTGAATTTCTTTGAAAGTTTCATTTGATTCTTTTAATAATATTTGATCATTTTCTTTTCTTTCAATTAATTTTGGATAGATATTATCTTTAAAATCATTAATTAATGAATGAATATTTGATGCTGATGATTCTAATGAATCAGTTTTATGACCATGATGTTCACCTTTACGAGACGTACAAAGACTGCAACATGGCATAAATTTACAATCCAAACATAAAAATTCTAAATTTTTATTTGGATGAAGTGTACACCTATTTTGATTATTTATAATTATATCTTCACTTTCTTTCATTTTGTGTGCTATTTTGTTTTGAGTTTAAAAAAAAAAAAAAAAAATTTGATAATTTAATTTTAAAAAAAAAAAAAATAAAAAAAAATAAAAATAAAAATAGGTGCCAAAAAAAAGTTTGTGTTATTTTGATAACTTAAAATTTTAAAAAAAAAAAATAAAAATAAAAATAAAAAAAATTCTTTTTTGTAATATCACCACTTCATATCCTTAAAATTCTTATGTGGCATTAATTATTTACTACAACTCTTTAATGTTCTCAGGTATTATACCTTTGGTTAATTTTTGATTGAATCCATCACATAAGCCAACAGTTGTCACATTGTTAGGAATTGAATCGATTATTAATACTTGTTTTATATTACCTATATACAACACTTTAACACCTTCTGGTATTATACCTTTGGTTAATTTTTGATTGAATCCATCACATAAGCCAACAGTTGTTACAGTATTAGGAATTGAATCAATAATTAATTCTTGTTTTATATTAGATATATACAACTCTTTAACACCTTCTGGTATTATACCTTTGGTTAATTTTTGATTGAATCCATTTAGAAGCAAAACTTTGTTTGGTAATTTCGTTAGCTTTGATAAGATGTTACAATTGTCTTTGAATGCTAAACTTTCAAAATCTCCAGACAATATAGATGATTCATCATTCTCTGAATATATATAAAAATCGTGATCAGACACTGAAAACAAAGAATTAGTATTTTTTTTTATTAATCTTATTTATTTGAGTATAACTTACTTTTAATGAATTTATTTTTATTGATTGAGTTATTTAACTTTAAATTATTATTATTATTATTATTACTATTGTTATTATTATTATTATTATTATTATTATTATTATTATTATTATTATTATTATTATTATTATTATTATTATTATTATTATTATTATTATTATTATCATTATCATTATCATTATTATTATTGTTATTGTTATTGTTATTATCATTATTACTATTATTATTATTATTATTATTATTATTATTATTATTATTATTATTATTATTATTACTATTATCAGTAACATCATTAGGAATATAACCAAAAGAGAATATTGATTCAAAACTATTTTTAATATTATTAATTGTTTGATTATCGAGTTTTAAGATCTGATTTTTATATTCATTTAGTTTTGTTAATTTATCAATAATTGAATTATTATTATTATTTAAAATTGTTGAAATTATTTTATTATCATTGTCGATTGAAGAAGTTATAATTGTATTTATCAATTTATTTTGATCTAAGTTTGTTGATAGTTTTTTTGAATATCCAATTCAACAAATGAAAGTATATTGTGAATTTTTTTAAATTCATTTTTTAACAAATCATTATTATTATCATTTTGTGATTGAATTTCTTTGAAAGTATCATATGATTTCTTTAATAATATTTGATCATTTTCTTTTCTTTCAATTAATTTTGGATAGATATTATCTTTAAAATCATTAATTAATGAATGAATATTTGATGCTGATGATTCTAATGAATCAGTTTTATGACCATGATGTTCACCTTTATGAGACGTACAAAGTCTACAACTTGGCATAAATTTACAATCCAAACATAAAATTCTAAATTTTTATTTGGATGAAGTACACATTTATTTTTATCATCACTTTCTATCATTTTGGTTTGAATTTTAAAAAAAAAAAATTGATATTCAATCAAACCCCACACATTTTTTTTTAATAACTTAATTTTTTTAAAAAAAAAAAAAACTCAAATTTAGAATGACAAAAAATTTCCCAATTACATAAACAATATTATAAACAGGTACAAAAATACATCCTTTATTAATATCAATAGCTCCTTAAAAAACCTAGATTTTCACATCATGATTAAAACATTTGAGATATTTAAATTTAATTTGTATTTTCTATATCAATATATTCTAAAAATAACTTTAAATATAATTTATCCAATGTAATTGCATTGACTGCATGTTTAGTTGAACTGTATGCTGAATAATTTTACATATTATCCAAACCCATTTCATCAGATGAAATGTTAATTGTTAAACCTGATTTTTGATTTCTAATGTATGGTGTTGAATTTCGAAGTAAATCTTTCTAATTTGAGTATCTGATAATTCTTCAATTGCACCAACTAAACCATAACCAGCATTATTAACCAATACATCAATTCTGCTAAATTGTCTAATTGTCTCTTCAACTGCATTCTTTACCACTTGATTTTCCAGTGATTAACCAAATTTTATTATTATTTCGATTGAGTCCATTTTAATTTATATTTATTTATATTTATTTTTATATTTTATATTATTTATTTTAATGATTATAAAAAAAATAACAACAACAACAAATCAAAGAAAAAAAAATAAAATAATTTGATCAAATTATTTTATTTTTGAAAAAAAAAAAAAAAAAAGAAATTATTTTTAAATATTTAAAAATTTTAATTGTTATTATTATTATTATTATTAAATTATTATACATAAATATTTATTATTATTAAATTATTATACATAAATATTTATTATTATAAACTTTGTAAAAGTTTATTTAATTCTTCATCTTCAGTTTTAAATGTTGAAGTTTTAGAAGAATAAGGTAAATCTTTTTGAGCTACAGAAGGCATTTTTTGATAATTATCTAAACAAACTTCATCAACAACCTTTGAGAGGATATCATCTGCTTCTTCATCTACTTCATCATCTTCAAACATATCTTGCATCATTTCTTCGGTCATTTCAACACGTTGTGTTTGTTTTTCATATTCCATCATTGTCTTTTGTAATTGTACTAAATCGGTTTGTTTATTCATTGTTGACATTGCTTTAGTGGCAGATGCCATTGCATTTGCCATTGTTTGATTTGCTTTAATTGTTGTGGTTTTAGTCGATACTGCCGATAATGTAGTTTTAGTTGCTCTCATTCTCTCCATTTGACCTCTTAACTTTACTAAATCATTTGCCATCCTTTTTGCTTCATCATTTCTACCTGCTTTTGCTAATTGTTTAATTTTACCTATATATTCTTGTTCAACTATTTTTAATCTATTTAATTCTCTATCCATTTCTCTTTGTCCTTTTGATAATTCTCTTTTACTATCTTTTAACTCCTCTTTTTTTTTTTTAAAAAAAAAAAATAAAAAATAAAAAATAAAAAATTGGTTATTTAAAATTAAAATTATAAAAATAAAGAGTAATTAGTATAAATAATTAATTAATGTTATTTTTGTTTCCATTAATGAAAAATGAGAAGAGTAATACAAACGTTCTGGAGTCTTTTTATTACCGCCAAAAAAACTCATTTTTATATTTTAAAAAAAAAAAAAAAAAAATTTATAACTATTTAGCTATATATGTATGAATTTATGTGTATATTAAATTTATTTAAAAAACAAAAACAAAAAAAAAAAAAAAAATAGTAAATTAATTTTTAAAATAAAAAAAAAAAAAAATAAGAAATTTTTTAAAAAAAAAAATAAAAAAAAAAAAAAATTGAAAATTTGGAAATATCTCGAAAAAACGGGAGGGTTAAATTATTGATTTTTTTTTTTTATATTTTTATTTTTTACTTCTTTTGGTGAAAAAAAAAAAAATGGTAAAAATAAAATCTATTATTAATCTTTTTTTTTTTTTTTTTCTTATGATAAATTCAATTGATTTTTTTTTTTTTTTTATAATTTAGGATTAAAGAAACCTATTGTTTTTATATTGGTTATCAAATATTTGATTTGTTGAAACAATACCTTTTTCAATATAATTCTTGGAATTTGAATCTAATTTATCAATTTCATATAAATAATTTATCATTATACCATAACTTTCATCAATTCTTTTCTCTGATTCATCAGCATCCCAATTTAATCTATAAATTGAAGCACCATTCTTTAAATGAAAATTACAAACTGGGTCAAACACTCTATTCGGTTTACTTTTCTCTTTAAAAATATAACTTTTAAAAAAAAAAAAATAAAATAAAAAAAAAAAATAATTAATACTTGTATTTTTTATAAAAAAAAAAAAAAAAAAAAAAAAAAAAATTTTACTTTAATGCTAAAGATTGTAATTGTGGTTTAACTTCTTCTAAAGATGCTCTATCTTTAATATGTTCAACGAATTTTGGATGATTTTTTGATAAATATTTTTTAAAACGTGGTAATGGTGAAAGAGTACAAAAATTCTTAATTTCAGGTTTATCCAATCGAATATATTCAACAGCTTTTGTAATTAATATATGACCTAAATTAACACCACCTAATCCTTTATGAAGTGATGAAATTGAATAGAATATTGCTGAATCAATATTTAATGATGATGATGATGATGCTGATGATGATGTTGATGAACTATTATCATTATTATTATTTTCAATAATTTGCATATTATTTGGTATACCATTTGTAAAAGCAATATATAAAGACATTAAAGGCATGTTTGGTAAAAGTGGATGAAATAAAACTAAACATGTTCTATTTTTACCAGTTCTTTGTTTAATTTCATCTATTGGATTCAAAGGATTTTCATATGGATGTACTGCTTCATTATCAACTATTTGTCTCCAAATTTTTGGTTCCATCTTTTCTATATCTAATGGTTTACAATATAATCTATGATGACTTTTTAAATTCTCTTTAATTAATTCACCTAATAATGTATCGAATGAATATAATTGTTCACCTAATCTATTTGTATTGGTTGTAGTATTAGTAGTAGAAGTAGTTGTAGGTTGACAATTATATTTCTCTAAATCATCTCTAATTTTAATAAAGCTTTCTAATATATCTGATGAAATTGGCGAAATATTAATATTTCTAATCTCTTCTTTTGAAATTTTATTATCACTTAGTTGTGAATCTAATACAAATGATTCAATTAATTTCTTTTTTTGTTCTAAACTGTAATTTGAAGACTTATAAATATAATCTTTAAAAAATTTATTAATTTCATCTTCATTCTTTTTATTATTATTATTTTTATTATTATTATTAAGTAATGTTGAAAAATGCATTCTAGGTTTATTGTTAAAGTTAAAGTTATTGTTATTGTTATAAATAATATTTATATTTTGTTTATTACTATAATTTAAAAAATTATTAAAATGTTTTAAAATAATATTATTTCTTGCTAACATTTTTATTTTTTTTTTATTTTTTTTTTTATTTTATTTTATTTTACTTGTGTTTTGTATTTGGTTTATTTTTAACTTTTTTTTTTTTATTTGTTTTAAATTTTTTTTATTTTTATTTCTGTTCGGTGAATGAGATCTCAATTAATTAAAGTCTTTTCAAAATTCCCACCACTTTTTTTTTTTTTTTTTTTTTTTTAATTTTTTTTTTTATTTTTAATTTTTTATTTTTTTTTTTATTTTTTAAATAAATTATTTTATGGGTCAAAATTGTAAAAAAAAAAATTAAAAAAGGAAATAATTATTTATTTACCCAAAAAAAAAAAAAAAAAGGGATAAAATTTTTCTCAAATTTATTTTGTGTGACTAAAAATAGTTTGGAAAAAAAAAAAAAATTATTTCAATCAAAACTAATTTTCTTGGATGACATCATAAATACTAATTTGAAAAAAAAAAAAAAAAAATAAAATAAAAAAATAAAATAAAAAAATTGAAAAAAAAAAAAAAAACCTAATCGATTAAAAAAAATAATAATAAAATAAAAAATAAAAATAAAATAAAATAAAATAAAAACTTAGCCTTGAAGGCTTCGCTTGAATGTCAACTTATAACAAGGCTATTGCCAACTTATAACAAGGTTATGTCAACGGTTAATATTTCCAACCTTTTTTTTTTTTTTTTTTTTTTTTATATTTTTTTTTAATTTTTAATTTTTTTATTTTTTTTTTTTAATTTTTTAATTTTTTTTTTTCATAAAAATTTTTGGGCCATAAAAAAAAAAAAAAAAAAAAAAAAAAATATACAAAATAAATACCAGTACAGTTATAATATTACAACACAAATTAAAAGTAGATATTTATCAATAAAAGTTTTTATAATAAATTCCCTTTCTCTCTCTCTTTCTTTATTTCTCTCTTCTCTCATCAACTAAAACTTTTCACACATAATAAAACCACACCCACACACATGACCCACACACAACAATTCAATTTTTTAATGAATTTTTAAACCACATATGTAACAAACAACACAAATTTATAAATAAAAATACATACTTACATTTTAAATTTTTTAAAAAAAAAAATTCATTTTTATTTTTTATTTTTTTTATTTTTTTATTTTTTTTTTTTATAGATAATTATTTTAGTGGGATATTAAAAAGAGTTTTTATATTTATTAAATAATAATATATATAAAAAAAAAAAAAAAAACAAATCAATTTTTCAATTTATAGCGAATTTAAATTAAAAAAAAGAATAAATACATAAATATATAAATATATAAATAAAATGTTAATTAGAGAATTTCGTGTTGTTTTACCACTTACAGTTGAAGAATATCGTGTTGGTCAATTATATTCAGTAGCAAAAACCAGTTCACAAGAAACCTCAAATGGTGAAGGTGTTGAAGTTTTAGTTAATGAACCATACAAGGAACCAGAACATGAAGGTCAATACACTCATAAAATATATCATCTTGGTTCACGTCTTCCAGGTTGGATTAGAGCTCTCATTCCATCATCTGCTTTAAAATTAGAAGAAAAAGCTTGGAATGCTTATCCATATTGTAAAACCGTTTTAAAAAGTCCATTTTTAGGTGAAAAATTCACTTTTATCATTGAATCTCGTCATGCTCAAGATAATTGTAAAACTGAAAATGTAATTATTTTTTTTTCATTTTTTTTTCAATACACACAACACACACGCATACACTTTCAACATATATATTAATTTTATTTATCTATTTAGATTCATAACCTTTCAGAAAAAGAATTAAAAGAAAGAACAGTTGAAGTTATTGATATTACAAAACCAATTAAAGATCCAAAAAATTATAAAGAGACTGAAGATCCAACAAAAATCAGATCAGAGAAAGCAAACCGTGGTCCATTAGAAGAGGAGAAATGGAGAGAAAGTACAGAAATGCCAATTATGACATGTTACAAATTAGTCACTGTCGAATTTAAATATTTTGGATTCCAAACTAAAGTTGAAAACTTTATGATGGGTATTGAATTTGATCTCTTCACCAAATTCCATAGACAAGTCTATTGTTGGTTAGATGAATGGTTCGGAATGTCAATGGATGACGTTAGAGCTTTCGAATTAAAAACTAAAGAAGATCTTAAAAAGAAATTAGAAGAAAAAGATGAAAATAAAGCCGCCGAAAAATAAATAAATAAATTTAATAAATATTTATTTTTATTTATAAAATAATAATAATAATAATAAACAAATAAAACAAAATAAAATAAAAAATAAAAACTTAGTCCTCCCCCTAAAAAAAAATATGAAAAAAAACAAATAAATAATTAACTCTTTTTTTTTTTTTTTTTTTTTTTTAAAAAAAATAAATTAAAAATTAAAATTAATTTATTCTTGTGATTCAGAATCACCAATGTTGAAGTATCTGAGTTCGTATGTATTTTTGGTGGTGGCAACAACACGTAAGAAATCTCTGATTTGTTTGAATTTTAAGAATTTCTTTGTTAAATATTTGAGGTATCTCTTTGAGAATGGGATGGTGGTGTTGATGATGATCTTTGATTTATCTTTTGAGATAACAACATTTGAACCGAGGTTACTAACTTTGTTGTCAACTTTGATTCTGTCGTGTAAGTACTTTTCGAAAGCAGCAACATCAACGATTTTACCAGCTGGAGCGGTACAATCAATGACGAATTTATGAGATTTCTTTACGACGGTTTTCTATAAAAAAATTTATAAGAAATTCATAATTAGTTTATTTTATCCAACAAAAAAATATAAACTACTAATTTTAATAACTACTTACTTGGACGTTTGGCATTGTTATATTTACGAGATGAAATGGTCACACTAAAAAAAAAAAAAAATAAAAAAAAATAAAAAAAATTTTTGGCAATCGAAAAAAAAAAAAAAAAATAAAAAGTGAAAAATAAAAATAAAAATCCTTTAAAATTTACTTTATCTGATCAATTGATGTGCATTTTTTTTTTTTTTTTTTCTTTCTTTCTTTACAAAGTTTTAATGTTTCTATTACTCTTATTTCTAAATATAGAAAATATTGTAAAAATGAAGTGGAATTAACAAAATATTAATAAACGTTTTTCTCGGGAAAATTATAGAAAATAATTGGTTTTATAATCTTTTAATATATAATCTTAATTTAATCTTAAAATGGTGGTGACTTGTAAAATTACGTTTTTTTAAACACGAATAAATTTAATAAAACAAAATAAATAAAAACAAATAAAAAAAATAAGAAAACAAAAAGATGTATTTATTTTTTATTTTTTATTTTTTATTTTTTTACTTTTTTAAAATTATTATTATTATTATTTTATTTAAATGATATTATGTATAAATACCCCCAAATTTTAATTTTTAATTTTTATTTTTTTATTTTTATTTTTTTTTGATTTAATAATAACCTAATCTCTATTTGAATATCTTGGAAGTTTGGCTCTTTTTTCCTCCTAATTATTTATAATAAAAATAAAAATAAAAAAGAAGTTAATAAGTTTAGTAGTTTTTTTTATTTCCCAAATAAAATGGAAAAAAATAAAAAAATATAAAAAAAAAAAAAAGAAAAGAAAAAATTGGTAATCAAACCTATTAGTATTTTCCTTTTTCATTCATTCACTTTTTTTTCTATTTTTATTTGTTTCTTATTTTTTTGTTTTGATTTATCCTTTTTCTTTTTTTTTTTTATAAAATAGTTTTTATACGTATCAAATTTATTAAAATAGTTGTACTTACCATTGAGACAAAATCGTCATTATATATTAAGTGTGGTTCTTTCTGTGATTGCGAAATTTGTGGATTTACAACAACAGCAGGAGCAGATTTTAATACTGATGTTTGTTTTTTCTGTTGTGATTGTTGATATTGTTCAAATGATTGTAAATTTGTGTCATTATTGGTATTATCATTATTATTTTCATTATTATTTTCATCATTATTAGTATTATTGTTGTTATTATTAATATTATTATTTGTATTATTATTGTTATTATTAATATTATTTGTATTGTTATTATTATTATTTTCCAAGTTATTACTATTGTTTGGTTCTTGTGGTTTTAATGGGGCTTGTTGATTTGTTACATTATTTAATTTATCGGAAGGTGATGTTATTGAGCTAGGTGTTTGTGGTGATGTATTAGATGGTGGCGGAGGTGAATTATCAGTATTAATATTATTTATATTGTTACTATTTATATTATTGTTGATATTATTATTATTACTATTGATATTGTTATTATTATTATTGTTATTATTATTATTATTTGGTGATGGTATATTTGAAAAAGGTGGTTTTGGATACATTGATGGTGGTAATCTTGGTGGTTGTGGTGATTGCATTGCAAATGAAATTGCCCCTTTTGGTTGTGGGGAATTTTGATGATACGGTGGAATACCACCATTATTATTATTTAAATGTGGTGGTGGATATTATTTTTACCATCTTTTTTTTAATTTTAAAAATTGAAATTTTAATATGTTAATTGGATAATAAAAAAAAAAAAAAAAAAAAAATTTAAAAAAAAGACTTACAAATTGGTTTAGCGCCTGCTTTTTTTGAAACAGGTTTTGGGTCATTCATTAATGACATTTTTTTTTTTTTTTTATATATACAATTACTATTTATTTATAAATATAAAATAATTTATAAAAAAAAATGTTGAAAATAA
>NC_007091.3:3654996-3689996 GCF_000004695.1 Dictyostelium discoideum AX4
TTCACCACCACCACCATTAAAATGATTTGGTGGCCAACCATTGTTGGTATTTGGTGGCCAACCACCACTATTTGGAGGCATTTTATGATACATTTGTGATGGTGGGCCATGATATGGTGGTTGATGATGTGGTTGGTGGTGTGGTTGGTGATGTGGTTGAAAATGTTGTGGTGGCATACATAGTAGAGGTGGTTGATTATTAAACCACCACCACCTCCTCCCCCATATCCACTATTATATCCATTATATCCACTATTCTGATTCATATGACCACCATATTGCTGTTGTTGTTGTTGATATTGTTGATTATTCATATTATTCATATTATTCATATTGTTATTATTATTATCAAATCTAGCTTTTTTATTGTTATTATTGTTATTGTTATTATTATTATCATCTTCTTCTTCATCAGGTATACCTTCCATACCATAAATTTCATATTCTGGTGAATCTCTACCAGGTTTTGCATTTGGTACTTTAGTTAAAATTTCTTTATGTACAGTTTGAACATGAACTACCATACCACTTGCACTTGCTAATTTTCTATTACAATGATTACATTTAAAATGTTTTGCTTTTTGATGTTGAATTAAAATCTTTTCATCTTCAAATACTCTCTCACAATACCAACAATAGGGTTTTTCTTGTGTTGATCTTTTCTTTTTACCCATTCTAAATTAATTTTTAAATAAAAAAAAAAAATATATATATATAAATTGTTTAAAGATGAAAACACAAAAATGATAAAATAAAAATTTTCAAAAAAAAAAAAATAAAAAAAAAAAAAGAAATTTTCAAAATAAAAAAAAAATAAAAAAAATAAAAAAAAAATAAAAAATAAAAAAAAAAAAGTATCTAATTTATTAAAAAAATAATAATATTATTATTTATATTATTATTTATATTTTTTTTCAATAATAATAAATTAGTACTTTAAAAGATAATCAAAATAGAAAAAAAAAAAAAAAAAAAAAAAAATTGAAAAAAAAAAAAAATTAAAAAAATTAAAAATAAAAATAAGGATATTTATTAAAAAAAGGTTTATAAAAAAAAAAAAAAGGAAATTAATTGGTCAAAATAAGGGCAGGGTTTTATTCTTAAATTTTTACTAAAAAAAACCCAAAAATAAAAATTTTTTTTTTTTTAATTAAAATTTAAATTAAAAAAAGGAAAAAAAAAAAAAAAAAATCGAAAAATTCAAAATTTTTTTTTTTTTTTTTTTTTTTTTTATTTTCAACTTTTTTTTTTATAAATAATATTATATTTATAAATAAATAGTAATTGTATATATAAAAAAAAAAAAAAAATGTCATTAATGAATGACCCAAGACCTGTTTCAAAAAAAGCAGGCGCTAAACCAGTTTGTAAGTCTTTTTTTTAAATTTTTTTTTTTTTTTTTTTTTTATTATCCAATTAACATATTAAAATTTCAATTTTTAAAATTAAAAAAAAGATGGTAAAAATACACCACAATTTACAAAAACTGTTGGTGAAATTGTAAATGCATTAATTAATGCTTATAAAGAAGGTAAAAAAGTGAATTTATTAAAGATTAAAACAGAATTAGCAGCAAAGAATTCATTATCAGATCAACCAAAATCTGTTGATATTATATCAGCAATTCCAGAATCATATAAAAATACATTATTACCATTATTAAAAGCAAAACCAGTTAGAACAGCATCAGGTATTGCAGTTGTTGCAGTTATGTGTAAACCACATCGTTGCCCACATTTAGCAATGACTGGTAATATTTGTGTATATTGTCCAGGTAAGTTTTTTAATAATAATAAAAAAAAAAAAAAAAAAAGAAAAAAGAAACTAATAATAAATAAAAATAATAAAAATAAATAGGTGGACCAGATTCAGATTTTGAATATTCAACACAATCATATACAGGTTATGAACCAACATCAATGAGAGCAATTAGAGCACGTTATAATCCATTTTTACAAACACGTCATCGTATTGATCAATTAAAACGTTTAGGACATAATGTTGAAAAGGTAGAATTCATTATTATGGGTGGCACATTTATGTCATTACCATCAGATTATAGGGATTATTTCATTCGTAATTTACATGATGCCTTATCGGGTCATACATCAAATAATGTTGCAGAAGCAGTTAAATATTCAGAGCAAAGTAATGTTAAATGTGTTGGTATTACAATTGAAACACGTCCAGATCATTGTTTAAAACTTCATCTTAGTAATATGTTAACCTATGGTTGTACACGTTTGGAGATTGGTGTACAAAGTGTTTTCGAAGATATTGCACGTGATACAAATCGTGGTCATACAGTGCGTGCCGTATTGGAGTCATTTCAATTGGCAAAGGATAGTGGTTTCAAAGTGGTTGCACATATGATGCCAGATTTACCAAATATGGGTATGGAGAGAGATATCTATGGTTTTATGGAGTTTTTTGAGAATCCAGCATTTAGAGCTGACGGTTTGAAAATCTATCCAACTTTGGTAATTCGTGGTACAGGTCTTTATGAACTTTGGAAAACTGGAACCTATAAAAATTATTCACCCGATTCTTTGGTGGATTTAATCGCAAAGGTATTGGCTTTGGTACCACCTTGGACTCGTATCTATCGTATTCAAAGAGATATTCCAATGCCATTGGTTACAAGTGGTGTCGAGTATGGTAATTTACGTGAACTTTGTCTTGCTCGTATGAAAGATTTTGGTACAAAATGTAGAGATGTTCGTACTCGTGAAGTTGGTATTCAAGAGGTACATCATAAAATTAAACCAGATCAAGTCGAATTAATTCGTCGTGATTACGTTGCCAATGGTGGTTGGGAAACATTTTTAAGTTTTGAAGATCCAAAACAAGATATTCTCATTGGTTTACTTCGTCTTAGAAAATGTTCAGAAACTTCTTTTAGACCAGAGTTAAAGGAAAATTGTTCAATCGTTAGAGAATTACACGTTTATGGTAGTGTAGTTGGTATTCATAATCGTGATCCAACTAAATTTCAACATCAAGGTTATGGTACTTTATTAATGGAAGAAGCTGAAAGAATTGCAAGAGAAGAACATGGTTCAATTAAATTGGCAGTTATCGCTGGTGTTGGTACTCGTCATTATTATAGAAAATTAGGTTATGAATTAGATGGTGTTTACGTTTCAAAATATCTTGGTTAATTATAATAATTTTTTTTTCCCAAAATATATATACTTTTAAAAAAATTTTTTTTTTTTTTTTTTTTTTTTTTTTTAAAATTATAGAATTTTAATAAATAAAAAAAATAAAAAAATAAAAAAATAAAAAAAAATTATTTAATTCAATATTTTATTTCAATTTCTAATTTTTTTTTGTTATTTTAACTTCTGGAAATTGACATTTTTGTTTTTTTTTTATTTTTTTTTTTTTGGAGATTTTGGACATGGTGATTTTTTTTTTTTTTTGGAACAGTTTGGTTTGATTATATTGTATTTTTTATCCAAGTAAGATATGATTTGAGGTTTCCTTTTGATCACAAAAGGAGCATGGCTTGTTGAAGGCTTTTGGTAGTGCTTTGAGTTCGTATTGCCAGAGTAGGTTCAAATGTGTGGGATGTCATTGTCCATATGTTGTTGCTACTCAGCTTTTTAAAATATGTAAAATTGTAACTAAAGCAATGCAACGTAACGAAAGTAAATGTAACGAAAGTGGTCAATTGTAATGTTTAATAATTTATTTAGGAATTTAAATTCTCTTAATATTTATAAATTTAAATATATTTTTATTTAATACTTTTTAAGCATATAATTTCTTTATTATTATTAATGTAGGGGATAATACACTCGGAAGACTGAAGTTGGTACTGAGAATCGAACTCACGATCTTAAATTAGCGAATCTGACAAACCATTAAAATTCATTGGTCCATATGGTCGGATGGTGTAGTCGGTTATCACGGTTGCTTTACACGCAACAGGTCTCGAGTTCGATCCTCGGTCGGATCATATCTTTTTAATTTATTATTCTTTTTTCCTCAATCTATCTTATTTTTGTTCTCTGAGAAAATTTTCTATCGATTCACGCAAGTTTCATCGATTTTGGATGTCATTTGAGCAATTATCACAAACAATTTTTTTTTTTTTTTTTAAAATTTTTTTTTTTTTTTTCCAAATAATATTACTTTAAAAACAATCTAAATTCACAAAACAGATACAAATATTCCAAAGAAGGGATTTCAATCGACACAATTAAAGGTTATATTTACAGTTAAATAATCAAAACATTCTCCAAATATACAAAAGGTAATGTTTAAATTTTACTCCATATGTTTAATATTAAACTAATTAAAAATACACTGGAAAAAAACCTAAACTGGATTTAATTTATTATTTGATTTAATTTTAATACAAATATATTTAAATGGAACATGTTTATTCTATCAGATTAAAAAATATTTATTTTTGCTTGTAAAAAATTAGAAGATTGTAGTACTTTATCAGATTATAAAAAATAATTCACACTCTATTAATTTTTAAATTTAAAACTCTTACTCCTAATACAAAATGAAGCTAAATATCTTATGTTTTTTATTAATTTTCTTTAAATCTTTCAAATCAAACTAACCAAAATTTTTTAAAAAAAAACGTTTTATTTATATTTAATTTTTTTATAATTGCGTTATCCAATTCAAAAAAAAATTTATTTTTAATTTTTTAATATGAAACAATAACAGACTCTAAAACGGAACTTGATCCTTCAATAGTTCAAGAAGTTCTTGCAATTTTATTAAGTGCCAAACCATTTGATTGTAAAACTAATGCATTAGAACCTCTATATGATAGGGAGATACCGTATCCTTTAAACCATTTACGAAAATCTTGACTCATATTTAGATATGAATCATCTAAAGAAACTATTGCAATTACAGTTTTTACGTGATTTAATCTCTCCGACGAAACTAATAAAACCAAGTGAAGTGTCTTTAACACCAGGTAAATCTTCCATATATGTATCGCATTTTAACATTTTTACAACACTTGGATTTGATGGATCAAATGCAAATGCATTTATTCCACCACCATTCAATATATATGAAAGTAAATGTAACGAAAGTGGTAAATTGATCTGTAATTATTTATTTAGGAATTTAAATTCTCTTGATATTAAAATTTAAATATATTTTTATTTAATACTTTTTTAGGCATATAATTTCTTTATTATTATTAATGTAAGGGATAATGCACCCAGAAGACTGAAGTGGGTACTGAGAATCGAACTTACGACCTTAAAGAAGCGATTCTGGCAAACCATTAAAATTCGATAGTTAATATGGTCGGATGGTGTAGTCGGTTATCACGGTTGCTTTACACGCAACAGGTCTCGAGTTCGATCCTCGGTCGGATCATATCTTTTTATTTAATTTTCTTTTTTTAAATCTATCTTATTTTTGTTCTCTGAGAAATTTGCTATTGATTCATGCAAGTTTCACCTATTTTTATTTTGGTTTGAGCATCTATATATATATTTTTTTAAATTTTTTTTTTTTTTTTTTTTTTTTTTTTTTTCAAAAAAAGGCTCTCAAGCCAGGTGAAAAACAGTAAAGTAATTCACAAAACAAATACCAACATTTCATAAAAGGAATTTCAAAAATGATAAGATGTTTATATTTCATGCCATATGTTTACCATTAAATTTTTAACACCAGCACCCCAGTAATAGAATGGATATAAACATATTTATAACTAAAAATTAAAAAAAAAAAAAAAAAAAAAAAACATAAATTATAATGATAATATAAAACAATAATAATATTTATAATAATAATAGTAATAATTGTAATAAAAATAATAATAATAATTTTTTTAAAATTTTAATTTTATTTTAATTAATTATAATATAAACTTTCACCAGTGTTAACTAAATAATAAACATTATTATGCATAAGTACAAATGTTATTGGAATAATAAATGCATTAAAATTTGAAAACATTAATAAATTTGTATTTTTTCTAAATATTTGAATTGGATGATTAAGTAAAGAAATATCGTATTTAACTTGAAAGAGATAACGAATAACTAAAAATATCATATAACTTAGGAAACTTGAAAAGAATGCATAAATCACATCCAACATAAATGCTTCAATCGAAATATCAAATGGATAAAATTTTGCATTATATGAAAACCTCAAACAAACTGCAAATAAAATATAAATTAATGGTACAGAACAATAACTATATTTAAATACAAAAAAATTAATAATAAAAAAAGTTTGAATTAATATATTTATATTTATATTATATATTTTTTGTTTTTATAATTATTTACCTTATAAATGTATATAAAACTCTATCAACAACTCTAGTCATATGTTCATTTCTTTCCATTTCAATTGGGAAAAGTTGACCTAAAATTGTATAATATGGTTTTTCAAAACTATTTACAGTTGAAATCCAACTATTTTGTCTAGTTCTATCATGATGATCTTTAACTTGAGTTCTTAGATTCCAATATTTATCTGAAAGGAAGAAAAGATAACGAAACATTACAACCACTCTTAAGAGTATTAAAACTAGGAAATTGATTTTTGTAAATCTACTAAATGCCCAACAAAATGTCATTTCCGAGATTGATTCAGTCCAATAGGTGATAATATTATGTTGATTTACTGGACAATATTTACGAGTGATCCAAAGTAATGCTTGATTACACATAAACACTTTGAAAAAGAATACTAACATCACCAAAGTTTGAGCTTCAATTAATGAAAAGAATATTACAAATGTAACACATAGGAATATAGTTGCAATTACAATCACCATAAATAACATGAAATGTAAGAAATCAATAAAGAATCCCCAATTGAATCTTTCCGCTGATTTTAAATATAATAATGCCGGTAGGACTGATGCACTCATACCATAGGAAACTCCAATTACTACTGGTGGTGGATAACTTTCACTATATTGCGTTATACATGAAAATGTTACACTAACCAACAAGATATGAATTGCCATTGGTAATAACCAACTTTTAATACCTTTACAAAATATTTGAGCCCATCCAACAATAAAAAATGAAATAAAACATGTTATAACAGGTATATACATTATTGTATATTCCCAACCCAATAGAAATCCACCATATGGTTTTGATAATGGTAAGAGTACACTAAAAAACACAGCAATCATTGGAAACACTAACATTCTTAAAATAAATGTAAAATTCTCTGAAATTTGTGCGAATTTACTATACTTTAAATTACTTAAATTTCCACCTGCAGCAGTTGGATTACCCATACCATTAATTACAAATATTTTATCTGTTTGGTAATATGGTTGAACAAAATTATTTGGATATGCATTAACTGAATATGATGGTTTTATATTTGCTCCATTTGGTTCACTATCACTCTCTAATGAATTAATTTGATTATTATTACCACTATTACTATTATTATTATTGTTATTATTGTTATTATTACCTGGTGTTGATCCTGTTGGTGTTGGATAGCTTAATCCAATTGGGATCTCTTGAAAATATCCATTATGATTTGAATCTTGTTGATCATAACTATTCCCATACATTTTTGTTAAATCTTGATTATTATTATTATTATTAATATTATTATTATTATTAAAAAAATTATTATTATTTATATTTTGATTATTTGATAAAGTTTTAATTATAGAATTATGTGAACGTGATTGTGAATATGATAATTTTGAAATTGGTATTTTGTTTAATTCATTCAATTCCATAAAATTTTTTTTTTTTTTTTTTATATATTATTTTGATTAAAAAAAAAAAAATAAAAAAATAAAAAAAAAATAATAAAAAAAAAAAAAAAAGATTAATAAAAAAAATAATTAACTGTTTATTATTTGTTTTAAATTAGGAAACGAATTTTTTTTTTTTTTTTTTTTTTTTTTTTTTTTTTTTTTTTAATCAAAAAAAAAAATAAAATAAAATAAAACAAAAATAAATAAAATAGTAGCAAAAATAAATAAATAAAATTGATTGATTGTTTTTTGTTTTTTTTATAATATTGTTATTATATATTATTTTTAAAATTAATAATAAATATTTTTTTTTTTTTAGTAATAATAATAGTAAATGTAATTTTTATAAAAAAAAAATATATTAAAAATATAAAAAAAAAAAAAAACTTTTTGGTAATTACTAATTATTTGAATAAATGAAATTGTTATTTGGCACAAACAAAAAAAAAAAAAAAAAAAAAAAATTTAAATGATTAAAAGTACTAACCACTCAAAAATACGATTTTTTTATTTTATTTTTTTGATTTATATTTTTATTTAAAAAAAAATAGATAAAAATAAAAAATTAACAAATAAATATCCCACACTATACCTTTTTGGTTTTAAAAGAAAAAAAAAAAAAAAGAAAAAAAAAGATCAAAACAATTTTTATTTTTTTTAATTAATTTTGTTTTTTTATGATGTAGTTAGTGTTTACAAGATGAAAATTTCTTTTATTATTAAGAGAGAGATTAAAATTTTATTATTGTTATTTAAAAAATATTTAGTGGGAAAATTGAGTGGGTCAAAAAATTTTTAATTTAATTTTTTAACATTTTTATGGTCCAAATTTTTCAAATTTTCTGTTAAGGGATCAAGCCCACACTAAAAATGATGAGCAAACTAGATTATTGAAAATACAAAAAGTTAAATGTAAAAATTTAAAAATCCTACATATCAAATATATATTTTTTATTTTTGTATTTTTTTTTAGAAAACTATTGGCCTTTTTTTTTATATTGATATATACAGTTTTTGTTTATAAAAATATATGAAAATAGTTTTAAATTAATAAAGATGGTTTTATTTTAAAATTAAAAAAAAAAAAATTTAAATAAATTAAAATTAATACTTGTTACAAAAAAAATTTGTAAGTATAAAAAAAACAAACCCTCTGTTGAGATTGTAAAAAAAAAAAAAAAAAAAATTATATTTAAAATTATTACATTTAGGATATGATATGCCTAATTCCAAAAAAAAAAAAACACTTTCATAATTTTATTTTAGTTTAAATAATATTATTTAACTAAACTAAAAAACCAAAATAATTTAAATTAAAATTATATATAAAAAAAAAAAAAAAATTTCTATTTATAGTAAATTAAAAATAATATTTTTTTTTTTTTTTTAGTACATCAATTGCAGAAGAATTAATAATTTTAATAGAAATATTTGGGAATGAATTTTTATACAATAATAAATAAAAAATGAAAACAATCCATCTAAAAAGAAAATAAAATTTTTTTAAAACAGATAAATGATGCAGATTAGCTGACCAAATTAAAAAAAAAAAAAAAAAAAAATAATTAAAAAAAATGATTTTAATTTTTTTTTTTTTTAAAATTAATTAATATTCATTTTTTTTTTTCATTTTAATTTTCATTTTATTTTTCATTTTTTTTTTTTTTTTTCAAACAATAATTTAAATTTATTAATTCTTAAAATTAATTAAGTATAGATAAATAGAGCACACAAAAATACACAAAATGATATAAAAATTAAAAAAAATGAATGTGATCATTCTATTTTTTGAATTTTTTATTTTATTTTTTAAATCAAAAATTTTATTTTTTTGGGTGTCCAATTTGAATGTTTTTATCAATTTTTTATTATGATTATTTTTTTTTTATTTTTTTTTTTTTATTTTTTATTTTTCAAACCAAAACCCAACACATAAAATGATAGAAAATAATAATAATAAATGTGTACTTCATCCAAATAATAAATTAAAACTTTTATGTTTTGATTGTAAATTAATTCCATGTTGTATTATATGTACATCATGGTCATAAAACTGATCCATTGGAATCTATAACAATATCAAATATTCTTTTTTTAAATAATACTTTTAAAGATAATTTTTATCAAGAATTAATAGAAAGGATTCAAAATGATCATATAATATTAAAAGAGTCAAATGATACTTTTGAAAAAATTCAATCACAATATGATAATGATATTAATTTATTAAAAAATGAATTTAAAAAAATACATGCTAGAGTTTCATTTCTTGAATTAGATTTCGAAAAACAACTATCAACAAATTTAGAAAACAATTCATTTAAAAATAAAATTATTACTTCTTCAATCGAAAATGATAATAAAATAATTTCAACAATTTTAAATAATAATAATAATAATAATAATAATAATAATAATAATAATAATAATAATAATAATAATAATAATAATAATAATAATAATAATAATAATAATAATAATAATAATAATAATAATAATAATAATAATAATAATAATATTGAATCAGCCAATGAATGATCACCAATAAACCCATGATATTACAATTGAATTAATTCAACAATATCAACAATCACTATTAATAATACAAATAATAATAATAATAATAATGATAATAATAATTATAATATTAATATTGAATCATCCAATGAAAAATTCATTCAAAGTAAGTTTCACTGAAAAAACACGTTTCATTAAATAATTACTAACTCATTATTTAGAATTTAATCACCTTTTTTATATATATTCAGAGAATAATGAATCTTCTATAAATCCTATTGATTCTCAGAGTTTAGCATTCAAAGACAATTGTAACTACTTATCAAAATTAAATACAGTATCAAATAAAGCTTTGCTTCTAAATGGATTCAATCAAAAATTAACCAAAGGCATAATACCAGAAGGTGTTAAAGAGTTGTATATATGTGATATAAAACAAGAATTAATAATTGGTTCAATTCCTAATACTGTAAGGATGAAGAAGTTGGTATTGCAAAGAAGAGGATTTGGAGAGAAAATCATAAAGATTGGGTTCACTGTTTAAATGGATGGAGACATATTCCAAAGCAAGTTGAAGCAACAGTTTGGAATGCTACTCTTTCTTTAATGAAGAATAGAATATCCTTGGTACATCAAAACGCCACTTTTGCAGGTGATAGAAGATGCCGTTTATGTTCAACAGCTGAAGAGTCAATTGAACATTTAGTAAGTGATTGTGCATCCTTGTACAAATCTGGAGTAATACCGAGACATGATGGTATAGTGAAAGAAATCGTCAAAACATTGATTAATAGATACCAAATTCCAAAAGTTACCAATTTACTTGAACCAGAAATTAAATATACAGAAACCAATTCAAATGGTGTAACAGTAACAAAAGTCAAAATAAATGTAGATATGAATTTCAAAAATAGTACCTCAATTAATAATAAACCAGATATAGTAGTCTTTGATTATGTTGCAAAACTGATTAGAGTTATAGATGTATGTGTTCCATATGATAGAAATATCATCAAAAGGCAATATGAGAAAATTGATAAATACAACTATTTTATCAATTATTTCAAAAACCTCTATAAAGATGAAAATGATAAATCATTCGATGTACAAATTGTTATCAATAATCACTGGCGCATTTGGATCAATCATCTCAACTAGTACAACTCATACCATTAATAACATTACACACCCAATTAAAACACTCAAAGAATGTGTTAATCAATTACCGTTATCAAATACTGAAAGGGAATGACTTTCAAAAAAAATTCCAAGACTCGCTATTACAGGTACTTCACTTACTTAACTCATGGTCACAGCACCATTTAATAAACAAAACTAATAATGATATCTAAAACCAACTAATACCAACCCAATGTACATAAATAAACAAATATTAATAATAATAATAATAATAATAATAATAATAATAATAATAAACAATATTAATGATAAAATATAATGTTTGCTATTATCACAATTGTACATAATATAAATTACTAACAACTCGAAAAAAACAAGATTACATAGATTTATAAATCTCCCCCTCTGCGATTAATTAATATATAATTTCAATTTTCTAATTTATAACTTTCATTAGTTCATTTTTTCTAAAATAATTAAATAAAAATTAAAAGCATGAAATGCACCTTTTATTCCTAATAGTGTAACAACTGTTAGTTTATGGGATGGATTCAATCAAAAATTAACCAAAGGTATAAAACCAAAAGGTGTTAAAGATTTGTATATAGGTAGTATAGAACAAGATTTAATTATTGATTCAATTCCTAATACTGTAACAACTGTTAGTTTAAGACATGGATTCAATCAAAAATTAACCAAAGGTATAATACCAGAAGGTGTTAAATTGTTACGTTTACGTAATATAAAACAAAAATTAATAATTGATTCAATTCTTAATACTGTAACAACTGTTAATTTATGTGATGGATTCAATCAAAAATTAACCAAAGGTATAATACCAGAAGGTGTTAAAGAGTTACGTTTAAGTGACATAAAACAAGATTTAATAATTAGTTCAATTCCTATTACTGTATCAACTGTTTGTTTATGTAATGGATTCAATCAAGAATTAACCAAATGTATAATACCAGAACGGTTTAAAGAGTTACATATAGGTGATATTAAACAAGAATTAATTATTGGCTCAATTCCTAATACTGTAACAACTGTTAGGTTATTAGATGGATTCAATCAAAAATTAACCAAAGGTATAATACCAGAAAGTGTTAAAGAGTTGTATATATGTGATATAAAACAAGATTTGATGATTGGCTCAATGTCTATATTTATAAAAGTTGTAAAAAATTACTTGATTCTTTCGTCCCTGTAAATGTCAAAATAGTAAACATTTAAAATAAAAATCCTTGTGGACATATTTTTGAGTAAATTTTAACATATAATATTTTATTTTATTTTATTTTGTTTTTTTTGTTCCAATATTGATACTAAAGGTAGTAAATAATTAATGCCACATAAGAATTTTAAGGATATGAAGTGGTGATATTACAAAAAAGAATTTTTTTTATTTTTATTTTTATTTTTTTTAAAATTTTAAGTTATCAAAATAACACCTATTTTTATTTTTTTTTTTTTTTTTTTTATTTTTTTTTAAAATTAAATTATCAAATTTTTTTTTTTTTTTTTTAAACTCAAAACAAAATAGCACACAAAATGAAAGAAAGTGAAGATATAATTATAAATAATCAAAATAGGTGTACACTTCATCCAAATAAAAATTTAGAATTTTTATGTTTGAATTGTAAATTTATGCCATGTTGCAGTCTTTGTACGTCTCGTAAAGGTGAACATCATGGTCATAAAACTGATTCATTTGAATCATCAGCATCAAATATTCATTTATTAATTAATGAATTTAAAGATAATATCTATCCAAAATTAATTGAAAGAAAAGAAAATGATCAAATATTATTAAAAGAATCAAATGAAACTTTCAAAGAAATTCAATCACAAAATGATAATAATAATAATTTATTAAAAAATGAATTTAAACAAATTCACAATATACTTTCATTTGTTGAATTCGATATCGAAAAACAACTATCAAAAAACTTAGATCAAAATATATTGATAAATACAATTATAACTTCTTCAATCGACAATGATAATAAAATCATTTCAACAATTTTAAATAATAATAATAATTCAATTATTGATAAATTAAATTATTTTACACAAATTAATAATCAACAAGATAATGACGACAATGATGATTACTATCAAATTGATACAGATACTATTGAATTAATTAAACAATATCAAAACTCATTATTAATATTAAAAAATAGCAATAATATCAATAATTTAACAAAACTAAAAGAATATAATAATCAAATCTTAAAATTCGATAATCAAACAATTAATAATATTAAAAATAGTTTTAAATCGATATACTCTTTTGGTGATATTCCTAATGATGCTATTGATTATAACATTAATAATAATAATAATAATAATAATAATAATAATAATAATAATAATAATGAGTTAAATAACTCAAATAATAAAAATGAATTCATTAAAAGTAAGTTAGACTCAAATTAATAAGTCTAATAAAACAAAAAATACTAATTCTTTGTTTATAGTATTGAATCACAATTTTTATATATATTCAGAGAGTGATGAATCATCCTTTTTGACTGATGATTTTGAAAGTTTAGCATTCAAAGACAATTGTAACATTTTATCAAAACTAAAGAAATTACCAAACAACGTTTTGCTTCTAAGTGGATTCAATCAAAAATTAACCAAAGGTATAATACCAGAAGGTGTTAAAGAGTTGTATATAAGAGATATAAAACAAGATTTAATAATTGATTCAATTCCTAATACTGTAACAACTGTTATTTTATGTGATGGATTCAATCAAAAATTAACCAAAGGTATAATACCAGAAGGTGTTAAAGTGTTGTATATAGGTGATATAAAACAAGAATTAATAATTGATTCAATTCCTAATACTGTAACAACTGTTACTTTATGTAATGGATTCAATCAAAAATTAACCAAAGGTATAATACCAGAAGGTGTTAAAGAGTTGTATATAAGAGATATAAAACAAGATTTAATAATTGATTCAATTCCTAATACTGTAACATCTGTTAGTTTATGTTATGGATTCAATCAAAAATTAACCAAAGGTATAATACCAGAAGGGGTTAAAGTGTTGCGTTTGGGTGATACAAAAAAAGAATTAATAATCGATTCAATTCCTTATACTGTAAAAACTCTTACTTTGTGTGATGGATTCAATCAAAAATTAACCAAAGGTATAATACCAGAAGGTGTTAAAGAGTTGTATATAAGAGATATAAAACAAGAATTATTAATTGATTCAATTCCTAATACTGTAACAACTGTTATTTTATGTGATGTATTCAATCAAAAATTAACCAAAGGTATAATACCAGAAGGTGTTAAAGAGTTGCGTTTGGGTAATACAAAACAAGAATCAATAATTGATTCAATTCCTAATACTGTAACAACTATTACTTTATGTGATGGATTCAATCAAAAATTAACCAAAGGTATAATACCAGAAGGTGTTAAAGAGTTACATATAGGTAATATAAAACAAGAACTAATAATTAATTCAATTCCTAATACTGTAACAACTGTTACTTTTTTTCAAGGATTCAATCAAAAATTAACCAAAGGTATAATACCAGAAGGGGTTAAAGTGTTGCGTTTGGGTAATACAAAACAAGAATTAATAATCGATTCAATTCCTAATACTGTAACAACTGTTATTTTATGTGATGGATTCAATCAAAAATTAACCAAAGGTATAATACCAGAATGGGTTAAAGAGTTACATATATTTGATATAAAACAAGAATTAATTATTGATTCAATTCCTAATACATTAAATAATGTCTATATTTATAAAAGTTGTAAAAAATTAATTGATTCTTTCGTCCCTGTAAATGTCAAAATAGTAAACATTTAAAATAAAAATCCTTGTGATGACATTTTTGACTAAATTTTAACACCTCCATAATTATTTTATTCTATTTTATAATATTTTATTTTATTTATTTTTTTTTTTTTTTCTTCTAATATTGATATTAGAGGTAGTAAATGACTATTTTAATTTTATACAGCCGCCATCACTCAGTTTAAATTTGAGATTTTACTGCTGATTTGTAATTCCATCTTCCCACCATTTTTTTTTGCCAAGTAAGTAAATTTTCATTATTTGATTGTAAACTAATTATTAACTACCAATTAAAATTCGTTAAACAAAAATAAAAGATTTTTTTTTTTATTTTTTTATTTTTTTTTTTTTCTAATTGATATTCTCTTTTTTTATTATATGTTAACTTTAATTTATATAAAAAAAAAAATATAAAAAAATTTAGGTGAAAAAATAATATGGCTTTTTTAGCACAACAATGAACATAAATTTAGTTAGTAAAAATCCTGACAGATTAATATTGCCATTATGTTAAGGTATGATATTATATGACAATTAAATAAAAATAGCTTTAATATTAATTAATTTCTTTTTTAAAAATTTAATAGACGTCAATTGATTTTCAAGACCAGAGAAATCCAATGTAAAAATTGTTAGCTCTTAAGATGATTCCAATCGAAAATAATTCCATAAAGCGTTAATCAAGTTAAATAAAATAATAATAATAATAATAATAATAATAATAATAATAATAATAATAATAATAATAATAATAAAATGAGCCATATTAATTTCATCATGCATATACCACCTGTTTTTGGGATGAAATTAATATGGCTCAGAATCGTGAAAAAAAAAAAATTCAATAATCATCAAATATAAAATCAAGGAATTAATAATAATAAAAAATTCATGAGATTAATAAGAATAATAATAATAAATAAAATTGATGTAACAAAAGTAAAAAAAAAAAAAAAAAAAAAAAAAAAAAAAAAAAAAAAAAAAAAAAAAAAAATCTTTTTTATTTTTAAGTTGTAAAATTTATAATATATTATATTATATTATATAATTGAATATAAATTAAACCCTCTTTTGAAAGATTGTGGAAAAAAAAAAAAAATTTTAAGATTATTTCATTTAGTTATCCCTTTTTCCCACCAAAAAACCCTCACATAATTTTTTTTATTTAATTTGGGTTGTATTATTTAAAAAAAAAAAAAAATTATTTAAAATAAAAAAAAAAATTATTTAAAATAAAAAAAAAAATTGTAAATTAAAAAATATGAAAAAAAAAAAATAAAAAAAAAACAATTATTTTTACCCCATTTTTTTTTAAGATATTTTGATTTTTTGATTTTTTTTCAATTAGATATTTTTTTTTTAATTTTCATTTTTTTATAATTTTTTTTTAAAATTTTAAAAATAATAATATTAACAAACTAAAATAGTATTAATAAAGGTTATACATTGTAATAAAAAAATAAAATAAAAAAATTAAAATGACCATAATAATAACTAAAATAGCAGATAAAATTATTAAATCAAATCGTGTAAAAAATACCTTACAAGATATACATATTCATTCATCGAACTGTGGCTGTCATGGATCATTTAAATCAAATTCAGTAATGAATCAAACTTTTTCATCATTTTCATCATTAACAACTGAAAAGAATGAACAACAACAACAACAACTTTTTAAACAATTTTCAAATTCTAAACCAATTCCAATGGGTAGAAAAGTTGAATTAGATACAAGTAAAGTTATAGATAGTGTTTATTTTGGTAATACAGAAAATAATAATTATAGAACAAATAAAGGAAATACAGATTATGCATTTGAAGCAAGTGCAAATAACATAAGATTTGGTTCAGGTGTAACATATGAAGTTGGATATGACCTTTTGGATATGAATTGTAGAAATGTAATTGTTTTCACTGATAATAATTTATTGAAGTTGGTAGATACTGATAAAGAAAGTGCAGTTGCAAAATGTTTATACTCTTTAGAAAAATGTGGAATAAAATATACTATATACAGTGACGTTTCAATTGAACCAACCGATACATCATTTAAAGATGCAATTTCAGTAATGGGTAAAGGTAGATACGATGGTGTTGTTGCTGTTGGTGGTGGATCAGTAATGGATACTGCCAAAGCTGCAAATCTTTATAATAGTTATCCACCTGCTGATAATGATTTTTTAGCATACATTAATCCACCAATTGGAAAAGGCTTACTTGTTCCAGGTCCATTAAAAAGACCATTGATTGCTATTCCCACCACATGTGGTACTGCTTCTGAAACAACCGGTGTTTGTATATTGGATATTAAATTGGGTGATGGTTTATCTGCAAAAACTGGTATTGCAAGTCGTCATTTAAAACCAATATTGGGTTTAGTAGATCCTGATAACTTGTTAACATTGCCATCCAATGTTGCAATTTCATCTGGTTTCGATCAATTGTGTCATGCATTAGAATCGTTTACTGCAATTCCATTCAATCAAAGATCACCACGTCCTCTTGCTCCAAATCAAAGACCATCGTATCAAGGCGCAAATCCAGTTTCTGATGTATGGTCATTAAGATCTTTGGAAATGCTTTGTAAGAATATTCATAGATTTGTATTGAATCCAAATGATGACTATGCTCGTTCTCAAATGATGTTGGCTGCTTCATATGCCGGACTTGGCTTTGGAAATTCAGGAGTTCATGCTTGCCATGGTATGAGTTATAGTATAAGTTCAATGGTTAAAGATTATAAACCTGAAGGTTATTATGGTTTAAAAAAAAATTTAATCCCTCATGGACAATCTGTTATTCTTTCAGCACCTGCAGTCTTTAAATTTACAGCTCCTTCTAATCCTGAACGTCATTTACTATTAGCAAAGATAATGGGTGCTGATATCTCAAATGCTTCTGAATCGGATGCAGGTGTATTATTATCCAATCAAATAGTAAAACTCATGAAGTTATTAAACGTCCCAAATGGTTTACAAGCATTGGGTTATAAAGAATCTGACATTGATAGTCTTGTAAAAGGAACACTTCCTCAACATAGAGTTACAAAATTAATGCCAAAGCAAGCTACATATGATGATCTTTATAAATTATTTAAAGATTCTATGACAATTTATTAAAAAAATAAAAACTATTTTAAAAGATCAATCTTTCTATTATTAAAACAACAATAAAAATATATAATTTATTTCTATTTTTGGGTTTATAATTTGTTTTTTTTTTTTTTTTAAAAATTGTTTTATAAAATAACAATTATTATTTTTTATTGTTTTTTGTATTTCACCAAAATTATTTTATTTAATCAATTTCTTATATAAATACAAATATGCTGACGGAATGTTTGCAGATGGTTTGTTTATATCCAACTGATGGGACACCACCAACTATAATAGTTTGATATTGATTTTCGTTTCTGAATACCTGGAATTGTAAATAATATTCTTGCTTTTGCTACCTTCCTTTTGGTATCAAACATGAATCGGGTTGAACTAAACCATTGTCAAGATTAGCAAATTAAAATTATTATTCCATATAGTCGTCATTAAATATTATTTTTTTTTATTATTTTTTTTTTTTATTAATTTTTTTTTTTTAATATTTTATAAAGTGAAATTAACTAATTAAATTAATTATTTGAAATTAAAAAAAAAAAAAAAAATTTTGCTTTTTTTTTTTTAACCAATGGCACATTTACCTACCATTAATATTTGTACCAATATGATAAACCTGCTATTGATTTGCTAAAAAGCAATTGTATACGTTTATTAATATTATTATTGTTGGTTGTTATTGATTATTTCTATTATTATTATTTTTTTTTTACAACAATATTATTACTATTATTATTATTTTTTTTTTTTTTTTTTCTTTTTTTTTTCAAAAAATTAATGCACTCATTTAAATAACTCATAAACTAATCTATATAAAACTTTTAATTTGTATTAGTATGGTTTCCTTATTTAATATTTATTAGGTTCAAGCCTCCTTTTAAAAATGGGCATTCTTGGTTCCAAATATTTTTATATTGGGCACCAAAAATATTAATATAGTTTTTTACTAGTGTTTGTGTTTTTTGGTAGAATGGGTGCACATACCTCAAAAACAATTGTAGGATACATTGTTGTGTTTTCAAAAAAACATTTATGTGAGTAAAACATCAAACATCAACTTCACTTTCACCATACTTCTTTTTTTTCTTTCACTTTCCATCTTCTATCTTTAATGCATCATTACTGCTAAAATATTATATATAATATACAATTAAAATCTGATTGGTCTTTATTATAGAAATGGTAGTGAAAATAAAAAAATAAAAAATAAAAAAAAGATAAAAAATCTTTCCAACACAAATTTTTTTTTTTTTTTGGTCGCTCCCATATAAATTCCAAAACACCTTTTTTTTAACACCTAAATTTTTATTATTCACAAATTTTAAATAGTTTGTCATTATTTTTACCATTAAAAAATCAATTAAAGTTTTTTTATTTTTATTTTTGTTATTGAGGTAATATCTTTAAAATTCATATCTACATTTATTTTGAATCGTAATAATATTTTGTGGCGATTAAAATGGAATTAAAAAAAGAAAAAAAATTAAAAAAAAAGAAAAAAATAAAAAAATAAAAAATTCTTATATCTAGATATTTTTTTTAATTTTTTTTTTAATTTTTTTTTTTTTTTTTTTTTTTTTTTTTTTTGTATTTTTTTAAAATATATCACAATTTTATTTTTAATTTTTTTTTTTTTTTTTTTTTTTTATTTTCCAAATCAAAACACAACAAAAAAAATGATGGAAAATAATAATAATAATAATAATAATAATAATAATAATAATAATAAAAAATGTTCACTTCATCCAAATAAAAAATTAAAATATTTATGTTTGGGTTGTAAATTAATTCCATGTTGTATTATATGTACATCAAGTAAAGGTGAACATCATGGTCATAAAACTGAACCATTAGAATTTGTAACAACATCAAATATTATTTCATTAGTTAATGATTTTAAAGATAATATATATCAAAAAGTAATTGAAAGAATAGATAGCAATCAAACTATATTAAATGAATCAACTGATAAATTCAATGAAATTCAATCACAATTTCATATTAATAATGATTCATTAAATAAAGAATTTAAAAAAATTCATGATATCATTTCAATCATAGAATTAGATATTAAAAAACAATTAATTACAACCTATGAAAATAATACATTAATAAATACAGAATTAACTTCTTCAATAAATCATGATAATCAAATACTATCAGAAATAATAAATAATAATGAAAATGATAATAATAACAATTATAGCACAACCATTGAAAAATTAAATCAAATTATTCAAAATAACAATCAACAACTTTATGATAATGATTTTAATAATGATGCAGATTTAATTAAAATAATTAAACAATATCAACAATCATTAATAATTTTAAATAATAATAATGATATCAATAATTCAAATAAATTAAAAGAATACAACAATCAATCAATTAATTATAATCAACGAATAATTGGAGAAATTAAAGATAAATCAAAATTAATTTACACATTAAATAATAATAATAATAATAATAATAATAATAATAATAATAATAATAATAATAATAATAATAATAATAATATTTTTATTAATAATAAAAGATATGAAATAAGAATGAATGAAAAAAATAATGAATTTTTTAAATGTAAGCTTTATTTATTAATTTATTGTTTTTGTAAATGATATTCACATTATTCTGACTGTGGGACCCAAATTTAGACGATGATTTTGGAAAGTTTTATATTTATACAGATAAGGAATCTTTTAAATTTAAAAATAAACTTGGTGTGGCATTTAAAGATGATTGTAATATTTTATCAAAATTAGAACAAAACCAACTACCATCAAGTGTAATGTTATTAGATGGATTCAACCAGAAATTAATACAAAATATATTACCAGAAGGTATTTTATCCTTGTATTTAGGTGATATAAAACAAGAATTAATTATTGACTCAATTCCTAATACTGTAACAACTGTTGTTTTATGTAATGGTTTCAATCAAAAATTAACCAAAGGTATAATACCAGAAAGTGTTAAAGAGTTGTATATAGGTAATTTAAAACAAGAATTAATTATTGATTCAATTCCTAATACTGTAACAACTGTTGGTTTATGTGATGGATTCAATCAAAAATTAACCAAAGGTATAATACCAGAAAGTGTTAAAGAGTTACGTTTAGCTGATATAAAACAAGAATTAATAATTAATTCAATTCCTAATACTGTAACAACCGTTGGTTTATGTGATGGTTTCAATCAAAAATTAACCAAAGGTATAATACCAGAAGGTGTTAAAGTGTTACGTTTAGGTGATATAAAACAAGAATTAATAATTGATTCAATTCCTAATACTGTAACAACTGTTGTTTTATGTAATGGATTCAATCAAAAATTAACCAAAGGTATAATACCAGAAGGTGTTAAAGAGTTGCATATATGTGATATAAAACAAGAATTAATTATTGATTCAATTCCTAATACTGTAACAACTGTTGTTTTATATGATGGATTCAATCAAAAATTAACCAAAGGTATAATACCAGAAGGTGTTAAAGTGTTGCATATATGTGATATAAAACAAGAATTAATTATTGATTCAATTCCTAATACTGTAACAACTGTTATTTTATGTGATGGATTCAATCAAAAATTAACCAAAGGTATTATACCTGAAGGTGTTAAAGAGTTGTATATATGTGATATAAAACAAGAATTAATAATTGATTCAATTCCTAATACTGTAACAACCGTTGGTTTAAGTGATGGATTCAATCAAAAATTAACCAAAGGTATAATACCAGAAGGTGTTAAAGAGTTACTTTTAAGTGATATAAAACAAGAATTAATTATTGATTCAATTCCTAATACTGTAACAACTGTTGGTTTATATGATGGATTCAATCAAAAATTAACCAAAGGTATAATACCAGAAGGTGTTAAAGAGTTAGAGTTAGGTGATATAAAACAAGAATTAATTATTGATTCAATTCCTAATACTGTAACAACTGTTACTTTATGTAATGGATTCAATCAAAAATTAACCAAAGGTATTATACCTGAAGGTGTTAAAGAGTTGCATATATTTGATATAAAACAAGAATTAATTATTGATTCAATTCCTAATACTGTAACAACTGTTTTTTTATGTGATGGATTCAATCAAAAATTAACCAAAGGTATAATACCAGAAAGTGTTAAAGAGTTACGTTTAGGTGATATAAAACAAGAATTAATAATTGGTTCAATTCCTAATACTGTAACAGCTGTTGGTTTATATGATGGATTCAATCAAAAGTTAACCAAAGGTATAATACCTGAAGGTGTTAAAGAGTTACGTTTAGGTAAAATAAAACAAGAATTAACAATTGATTCAATCCCTAATACTGTAACAACTGTTGGTTTATTAGATGGATTCAATCAAAAATTAACCAAAAGCATAATACCAGAAGGTGTTAAAGAGTTGTATATAGGTGATATAAAACAAGAATTAATAATTGGTTCAATTCCTAATACTGTAACAACTGTTGGTTTATATGATGGATTCAATCAAAAATTAACCAAAGGTATAATACCAGAAAGTGTTAAATTATTACGTTTAGGTGATATAAAACAAGAATTAATAATTGGTTCAATTCCTAATACTGTAACAACTGTTACTTTTTAAAATTCCAATATATTTTTGTTCAAAGGATAGTACTTGTTCATATAATAAATGAAATATCACCTTAAATGAAAAAAAAAAAAAAAAAAAAAATCCATTACGTAGGTAATGATGCCTAATTCCAAAAAAAAAAAACACTCAAATTAATTTTTGATTTTAAAATGTTCATAAAGACAAAAGATTTTTGTGTAAATTTTTAAAATAATATTATTTTTCCAAAAATACATATTCTTTTTTACAATAATATGTTTTTTTTTTTTAAGGAAAAAAACAAAAATACCTATACTTTTAAAATGAAATACGTATTTTTTAAAATTTTCTGGAAATTTCTAAATTTGAATGTAAAAAAAAAATATTTTTAAAAAAAAATATCTATTTTTAGACAAAAATATGTTCCATTAAAAACTACTGATTTTTTAAAATTAAATAAAAAAAAAAAATAAAAAAATTAAATTAAATTAAATTAAATTAAATTAAATTAAATTAAATTAAATAATTTAGTAAAATTACACCAAGTCCTAAATTAAACAAAATGTAAAAAAAAAAAAAAATTATAAACAGAAAAAAAAAATAAAAAATGTAAAAAATAAAATGAATTAATTAATAACATTATTTATTTTTTATTTTTTTTTGTGTTAGACTCTCTTATATTGGAAACAATATCTTCCAATTTATGAGATATGTTGGAATTTTTTATTTTTTATTATTTTATAATTTTTTTTTCTAGATATATCTTTACCTAATTTTGTAAGCTCCAACCGTGTGTATGTGGAAAACTTTTTTTTTAAAAATTAATCATTTTAAAATAATTTCAACATACCGAGGAAATTTGGATCATTTAAACAAAATCGTTTTAATACTCTGTATGTTAGCTGATCTTCAAGAAACATAAAATGATGGTTTTGGCATTGAATTCGACAAAGATAAACTTAAAGAAATAAAAGAAAAAGAACAGTGTTTGTTGTTAAATAAAATAACTAAAATATAATAAAAAAGGGATGAATAAAAAATAAAAAAATTAAAATCTGGGATAACAAAAAAAATTAAAAAAAAAATAAAAAAAAATAAAAAAAAAATAAAAAAATAAAAATATTTACAAAAACTTTTCATTTTTTCATAAAATTTATTGTATTTTTAATTTTTTTTTTTTTTATTTTCCAAATCAAAACACAACAAAAAAAAATGATGAAAAATAATAATAATAATAATAATAATAATAATAATAATAATAATAATAGTAATAATAATAATAATAATAGTACAACCATTGAAAAATTAAATCAAATTATTCAAAATAACAATCAACAACTTTATGATAATGATTTTCATATTGATACAGATACAATTAAAATAATTAAACAATATCAACAATCATTAATAATTTTAAATAATAATAATGATATCAATAATTCAAATAAATTAAAAGAATACAACAATCAATTAATTATAATCAACGAATAATTGGAGAAATTAAAGATAAATTAAAATTAATTTACACATTAAATAATAATAAAAATAATTATATTTCTATTAATAATAAAAGATATAAAATACAAATGGACTAAAAAAATAATGAGTTTTTTATATGTAAGTTTTATTTATTAATTTTTTGCTTTTGTAAATGATATTTACATTATTCTGACTTTGGGGACCAAAATTTAGATGATTATTTTCAAGAGGTTTATATTTATACAGATAAGGAATATTTTAATTTTAGAAATAAATTTTATTGCATTTAAAGATGATTGTAATATTTTATCAAAATTAGAACAAAACCAACTACCATCAAGTGTAATGTTAGTAGATGGATTCAACAAGAAATTAATACAAAATATATTACCAGAAGGTATTTTATCCTTGTATTTAGGTGATATAAAACAAGAATTAACTATTGGTTCAATTCCTAATACTGTAACAACTGTTAATTTTTTACATGGATTCGATCAAAAATTAACCAAAGGTATAATACCAGAAAGTGTTAAAGTGTTACGTTTAGGTAATATAAAACAAGAATTAATTTTTGATTCAATTCCTAATACTGTAAAAACTGTTATTTTATGTAATGGATTCAATCAAAAATTAACCAAAGGTATAATACCAGAAAGTGTTAAAGAGTTACGTTTAGGTGATATAAAACAAGAATTAATTATTGATTCAATTCCTAATACTGTAACAACTGTTACTTTATATAATGGATTCAATCAAAAATTAACCAAAGGTTTAATTCCAAAAGGTGTTAAAGAGTTGTATATAAGTGATATAAAACAAGAATTAATAATTGATTCAATTCCTAATACTGTAACAACTCTTATTTTATTTGATGGATTCAACCAAATATTAACCAAAGGTATAATACCTGAAGGTGTTAAATTGTTGTATATAAAGTGTTAAAGAGTTACATATAGGTGATATAAAACAAGAATTAATTATTGATTCAATTCCTAATACTGTAACAACTGTTACTTTATTTGATGGATTCAATCAAAAATTAACCAAAGGTATAATACCAGAAAGTGTTAAAGAGTTGTATATAGGTGATATAAAACAAGAATTAATTATTGATTCAATTGCTAGTACTGTAACAACTGTTGGTTTATATAATGGATTCAATCAAAAATTAACCAAAAGCATAATACCTGAAGGTGTTAAAGAGTTGTATATAGGTAATATAAAACAAGAATTAATTATTGATTCAATTCCTAATACTGTAACAACTGTTACTTTATGTAATGGATTCAATCAAAAATTAACCAAAGGTATAATACCAGAAAGTGTTAAATTCTTACGTTTAGGTGATATAAAACAAGAATTAATTATTGATTCAATTCCTAATACTGTAACAACTGTTATTTTATGTAATGGATTCAATCAAAAATTAACCAAAGGTATAATACCAGAATGTGTTAAAGAGTTAGATATAGGTGATATAAAACAAGAATTAATAATTGGTTCAATTCCTAATACTGTAACAACTGTTACTTTATGTGATGGATTCAATCAAAAATTAACCAAAGGTATAATACCAGAAAGTGTTAAATTATTACGTTTAGGTAATATAAAACAAGAATTAATAATTGGTTCAATTCCTAATACCGTAACAACTGTTAGTTTATGTGTTGGATTCAATCAAAATAACCAAAGGTATAATACCAGAACGAGTTAAATTGTTACATTTAAGTTATATAAAACCAGAATTCATAATTGATTCAATTCATAATACAACAACTGTTAGCTTATTAGAACGTTTTAAAATCAATTATCTCGAAAGTATAATTCCAGAGGGTGTTAAATTAAATTAAAAAAAAAATAAAAATATTAATGATACAAAAAATAAAGTTTAATTTAATATAAAAAAAGCCAGCCCAAAAAGAATTACAAAAAACTCTCACAAATCCATTTGTGCCCAACTTGTTCCAGTTTTTTTTTTCCAGTTTTATTATTTTATTATTTATTTTTTTAATCACCGAATTGTTGTTATTTTAAAATTTTTTTTTTTTTTTTTTTTTTTCATATTATCATAAACAAAAGTATCTTTTTATTTTTTATTTTTTAAATTTTAAAATTCCAATATATTTTTGTTCAAAGGATAGTACTTGTTCATGTAATAAATGAAATATCACCTTAAAATGAAAAAAAAAAAAAAAATCCATTACGCAGGTAATGATGCTTAATTCCAAAAAAAAAAACACTCAAATTAATTTTTTGTTTTTAAAAATTTTATTTAAAATAAATATACAAAAAAACAAATTAAATTAAAGTAAAATAAAAATAAGAATAAATAAATAAAAAAAAAATTAAAAAATCAAAGACATAACTCATGAAAAATAAAAAATAAAAACAAAAAGAAAACAATAAAAATATTATAATCTGATTAAAATTAAAATAAATATTTATTAAAAAAACTATTAAACGTTTCTAGTTTGAGATCGAATTAATTTTAAAATTTCTTTTTTTAAATTGTTTATCAGAAAATGAATTGAAACTGATATTTTTTAATTATTTTGAATAAAAGAATTAACATGTATAAAAAATAATTCAATTATAATTAATAAAAACCATTTTCCCTCACTTTTTTCATTTTTTTCCCACCTAATTTAAATATGTTTTATCCAATAATAAATATACAAAAAAGTGTGTATTAATTTTTTTTTTTTTTTTAAAACTGGAAATTAAAAGAGCTATTAAATGAATTTGTTGAATGGATTCAATGAAAAATTAAAACCAGGTTTTTATGTGAAGGTATTAAATCGTTACATTTATATGATATAAAATAAGATTCTTTAATTAGCAATATTCCAAGATTAGTTAATCATGTTTTATTAAAATTAAAACCCTACATGTATATTGTAAAAAAAAATGAAGATTCCTTTTTTCAATTTTATACTAAACAAAAACATATTATAGAATTAATTCCAAATATAAAAAATTTATTTTTAAATCCATGGATTTAATCAAATTTTAACATCTAGAATAGTATTAGAAGAAGGGATGTGGATTGTTTTTACAAGAATTAAAACTAAAACAGGTGATTCAATTGAAAAAATTAATAATTTACCATCACTATTAAATATATTAAATATTTAAAAAAATTTAATAAACATTAAAAACTCTAAATAATTTTTTTTTTTTTTTTTTAGATATATTGAAAATAATTATAACTTTTCTTTTTTTTTTTTTTTTTTTTTTGATTTGAAAATTAAATAAATATAGTCGTAAAAAGTCTTAGTTTTTAAAATATTCGGATTAAAAAAAAAAAAAAATCAAAAAATTATGTTTGCAAATTTGCGAATGGCCGCATCGGCATTTTAATTAAAACAAATAAACTTTTTTTTTTTTTTTTATTTTTTTTTTTTAATTTTTATATTTTTATCGTATTTTTTAACTTAATCTTTTTTTTTTTTTTTTTTTTTTTTTTTTTTTTTTTTTAATAATTTATTCTACTTTTTTTTTTATATCTTCAAAGTAAAGATAGTGTAAGTAAAAAATAGGGTGGGTCTTTTTTTATTTTATTTTTAGAATAAAATGAACAGACACACACCCTTACGAAATTATTTTTTATTTTTTTTTTTTTTTTTTCTACACTTTTTTTTTTTTTTTTTTTTTTTGTAAATTATTTTTTTTTTCTCCACGCACCTAAAATCCTTAATTAGTTTGTTTAAACATTCATATATTAATCTTTTTTTTTTTTTTTTAAAAAAAATAAAAATAAATAGCTTTCTTTTTTTTTTTTTTAATATAGTAAATATATATAAATAAATAAATAAAAAATGACAATAAAAAATAATATTTTAGTTATTGGTAGTGGTAGTAGAGAACATGCAATTACATGGAAATTATTAGAATCTAATCAAGTTGATAAAGTTATATTAGTACCAGGAAATGCATCAAGTTCAACAATGGAAAGAGTTATAACAGTTGAATGTTCAAAAATTGATGCAGAATCAATCTCAAACATTTGTAAAGAACATAATGTGGAATATGTATTTGTCGGACCAGAGGTACCATTAGTAGATGGTATAGTTGATGGATTAAAAAGAAAAGGTATCTCTTGTTTTGGTCCAACCAAAAAAGCTGCACAATTAGAAGGTTCAAAAGTATTTTGTAAAGATTTTATGGCAAGAAATAATATTCCATCTGCACGTTATCAAACTTTTACTGATTATAATAAAGCAAAACAATATATTGAATCTTTAAATTATAAAATTGTGTTAAAGGTAAATATATTAAAATAAATAAAAATAAATATAAAAATATTATTATTAATAGTAATTTTATAATTTATAATTAATTAAAAAGGCATCTGGATGTGCAGCAGGTAAAGGTGTTTTAATACCAAATAATAAAGAAGAAGAATTAGAAGGATTAAAAAGAATTATGGTTGATAAAGAATTTGGTAGTGCAGGTGATGAAATTGTAATTGAAGAATTTTTAGATGGTGAAGAATGTAGTTTAATGTGTTTTTCCGATGGTTATAGTTTAGTAGTTATGCCACCAGCACAAGATCATAAAAGAATATTCGATGGTGATAAAGGTGCCAATACTGGTGGTATGGGTGCATATGCACCAGCACCATTCATTGTAGACTGTAACAATAATGCTACCACTGATAAAAGTAAATCAAAGAGTTCATTTGGTACAATTATTGATCGTTGTGTTGAAACCATTTTAAAACCAACAATTAATGGAATGAGAAAAGAGGGTAAACCATTTGTTGGTGTTTTATTTGCAGGTTTAATGGTATCATCATCATCATCAACAACCAATGATAAAGTTATCAATGTTTTGGAATTCAATTGTCGTATGGGTGATCCAGAGACTCAAGTAGTTTTACCATTGTTAGAGACTGATCTATTTGAAATTGTATTGGCATGTATTGAAGGTCGTTTAGATGGATTGGATGTAAAATGGTCAAATAAGTTTGCAGTAACTGTTGTTGCCGCTTCAAAAGGTTATCCAGATTCTTATCCAAAAGGTTTGAAAATTAATGGTTTATTAGAGAATAAAAATACAAATGATAATATTATTTTTCAAGCTGGTACAACTGTAAATGGTAGTAATGATATTGTTACAAATGGTGGTCGTGTTTTATCATGTACATCGGTATCGGAGTCATTAGAAGATGCAATAAAGAATTCATATAAATTAATTGAAACTATTAGTTTTGAAGGTATGCAATATCGTAAAGATATTGGTCAAAAAGCATTAAACCATTTGGAAAGAAAGAAGCAACAACAAGCCAATTCAAAACAATCTGTATCCTATAGTGAATCAGGTGTTGATATTGAAAGAGGTGATGCTGTAGTTGATAATATTGGACCATTGGCAAAAGCAACCACTAGATTGGGTTGTGTTAGTGATTTGGGTGGATTCGGTGCATTATTCGATACAAAAGCAGCAGGATTTAGAGATCCAATTTTAGTATCAGGTACTGATGGTGTTGGTACAAAATTAAAGATTGCACAAGAACTTGGAATTCATGATAGTATTGGTATTGATTTGGTAGCAATGTGTGTCAATGATGTAGTTGTTCAAGGTGCAGAACCATTATTCTTTTTAGATTATTTCGCCACTGGTAGAATTCATGTAGATGTCGCAACTCAAGTTGTCTCTGGTATTGCACGTGGTTGTAAAGAATCTGGTTGTGCATTAATTGGTGGTGAAACAGCAGAAATGCCAGGAATGTATAAAGATGGTGAATATGATTTAGCAGGTTTCAGCGTTGGTGCAGTTGAACGTGACCAAATGTTACCATCAAACATTCAAGAGGGTAACATTCTATTGGGTCTTGCATCAAGTGGTGTTCACTCAAATGGTTATTCATTGGTTAGATATTTAATTGAAACCAAGAGTGGTGGTTTAACTTATAATTCAATTGCACCATTCGATTCAAGTAAAACACTTGGTCAAGTATTATTAACACCAACTAAACTCTATGTATTATCTTGTCTTGCAGCAATTAAAAGTGGTGGTGTAAATGGTTTAGCTCATATCACTGGTGGTGGTATCACTGAGAATTTACCAAGGGTAATTCCAGATGGTTTAGATTGTGAAGTTGAATTGGGTAGTTGGGAAATTCTTCCAATCTTTAAATATTTAGTTGAACTTGGTAATATGGAAACTGAAGAATTATTAAAAACTTTCAACTCTGGTATTGGTATGATTTTAATTGTTTCACCTGATAAAGTTGATTCAATCACTAAATCTTTAGAATCAAATAATGAAAAAGTTTATAAAATTGGTAAAATTATAAATTCAAAAACTTCAAAACAATCAAAATCAAAAGTAATTTATAAATAAATAATTTTTTTAAAAAAAAAAAAAAAAAAAAAAAAAAATGCATTTTAATAAAAATAATAATAATAATAATAAAAATAAAAATAATAAAAGAGATAGTTTATATTTTAAAAAATAAATAAATAAATAATTTTTTTTTTTTATTTTCTTTTATTTAGTAATCCATCTAAAATTTTTTTTTTTTTTTTAATATTTAACGAAGTTGTTGAAGTTGTTGTTGTTGTTGTTGTAGTTGAAGTTGAAGTAGTATTATTATTATTATTTGAAGAAGTTGTAGTTGTAGTAGTTGTTGTTGTCGATACTAATGAAGATAAATTTGAAATTGAAGTTGAAGTTGTTGAGGTTGTTTGAATTTTATTACAATTATTATTAAAATTTGTTGTTGTTGGTATTGTTGTTGGTTTATAATAATTATTAAAATTTTGATTTATTTTTAAAAGATTTGAAAATTCAATTAATTGATCATCTTTAAATTGGTTACCATCTAATTCAAATGATTGAATAATTTTATTATTATTAAAAATTGATAAAATTGATTGATAACATTTTTTAATTGATTGTTCAGAATTTAAAGATTGATCTAATAAATTATTAAATGAAATATTTAAACCGGTTAAAGTTGAATTATAATTTTCTAATGAGTTTGAAATTGAAATTAATGAATTTGACAATAAATTATTAAAACTTAAATCTAAAATTTCTAAAGATTTATTTTCTTTTAGCATTGTTGAAATTATTAAACCAACATTATTATTATCAATATTATTATTATTATTATTATTATTATCTAAATCAGAAATATTATTATTTCTTAATAATAATTGTTTTAAATTTGATTGATTATTAATTTTTAAAGAATCCATTAATTGTTTACAACCAATTGATTGGAAATTATTATCAGATAAATCTAAAATTTTTAAATTTGAATTTTTTAATAACATATTTGAAAAGTCAATTGAAACATCATCACCATTAAATAAATTATTTGAGAGATAACAATATTCTATGGTAGTGTTATGAATTAAACTATTTGATAAAGAAATACCAGTTTCTTTTGATAATTGATTATAAATTAAACTAATTGTAATCAATGATTTATTATCTTTTAATGCCGATGCTATCTTTTCACCAGATTCATCATCCAATTTCAAATAATTTAAATGAAGTGATGTAATTGATTTTGTATAATAAATCAATTCAAATAATGACATATTAAATGGTTTACCAAATGTATTATGACTTAAATTTATAGATTTCAAAGTTTTATTATCACCAAGATTTCTAATTGCATCAATCATTTTTGAATTAATTGAAATTGATGATGGTGATGATGGTATCCAATTTGCACTTGAAAAATGAAAATCATTACCACTACCAACCATCATCCAAGAATGATTATTATTATTATTATTATTATTATTATTATTTGTTGATGGTGGTGTACCTAATAATAATGAATTAAAATTAAAATTACCACCATTAAAATTACCACCATTACCAATATTATTATTATTACTATAATTACTATTATTACTTAATGAATTTGTAATATTAAAATTATTTGTTGAATTATTATTTGGACTATTTAATGATAATAAATTAATATTAAATCCATTTGATGATGATGATGATAATGATAAATTTATATTATTATTATTAACTTGTAATAATGTTGTTGATGATGATAAATTATTATTATTATTATAATTATTATTTATAATTGTATTATTTGTATTTGTATTTGGTGTTAATGGTGGTGACGATAATGAAAAATTTTGAACCATACAATCTAATCTACAAACTGCTTCTAAATTTATATTTGTTATTGAATGATTTTTATGTAAACCTTCAATTATTGCTTTTAAACCAGATATTTTAAATTCATTGAATGATAAATTTAAAATTTTTAATGTATGATTATGACGTAATGCATCACCAATTAAAATACCATCCTTTTCACGTAAAAAATTTCTTGATAAATTTAAATCTGTCAATACATTATTATTTTTTAATGAAGAGATAATAATTGATGAACCATTTGAAACTAAATCTAAATTCATTAATTCTAATTTCGTTATTGAATATTGTTGACAATTTATCAAGATTTCACTAATTCTTTCACCGAAATTTCTTTCATTATCTAAACAATAATTTACTAAACTTATAGTTTGAATTGTGGTACATTGATTTAAAAATTGTTGTAATTTACCATTGGTAATTTGATATGAATTATTTCTAGGTGTACCAATTACAATTGATGTACTTTTAATTAAATTATTATTATTACTACTATTGTTTTTTGATGATGATGATGATGATGAACAAAATGAATTTGAAGATGAATTTGAAGATAAAGATGAGGATGATGAAGATGTATATGGTTGTGGTTGTTGTCTTGTTATATAAATATCTGTAAATTTACATTCTCTACCATTTGGAATTAATGGATTGGTTGCTAATTGTAATATTTTTTCAAAACTTGAATGTTTAAAAAAACAAAAATGATATGGTACAATTTGTGATCCCCATTTTTTACAAACTAATGATAATTTTATTAAATTATATAATGTTGGATCATCTTGACTATTCTTTTCAATAATTATTGATATAATTGTATTTGGTAAATTATAAATTATTGTTTTTTTTTGATTTTTCATTTCTTTATTTAAAATTTTATTATTATTATTATATATAATATTATTACTTAACATAAATTTTTTTTTTTTTATTTCTTTTAAATTTTTTTTTTTTTTTTTTTTTTTTTAAAATTTTATTTTAAAAAATTGGTATATTTATTTTAAATGATTTAAATTATTTTTATTATTATTGGTTTTATTTTTATTGGGACAAATAAATAGGAGTTATTATTTTAACTATTATTACAAATTAATATTTTTTTTTATTTTTTTTATTAATTTGTTTATTTTTTTTCTAATGACAAAAAAAGTAATAAGGAAAAGTAATAAGGAATGTAATAAATTTTATTATTGTTTTTTTTTTTTTTTTTTTTTTTTTTTTTTTTTTTTGTTTTGTTTTGTTTACTTTTGGCACAAAACCACCCTAAAAATAATTAAACAAGTAATCAAAAAAAAAAAAAAGGAAAAATTATAATTATCCAAAAATTAAAAATTTAATTAAAAAAATGTTTTCCCCCCCTTCCAATTAAATTAATTTTAAGTTTTTTTTTTTTTTTTTTTCATCCCATTTTTAAAAAAGGAAAATTTGATAATTTCGGTGGAGGTTTTAAAAAAAAAAAAAATTTAATTTTAAAAAAAAAAAAAAAAAAAAGGTTAAAAAAAAAATTTAAAAAAATTTTTTTAAAAAATAAAAAAAATTTTTATTTAATAATTTTTTAAAAATAAAATTTAAAAAAAAAAAAAACAATTAAAAAATATTATTTTTTAATTTAAAAATATTAAAAAAAAAAATGAAATGATGCAAACACACATAAAACACACACTTAAAAACCACAAAAAAAAAAAAAAAAAAAAAAAAAAAAAAAATTTATTTGGAAATCAAATATTTTAAGAATATGTGTTTAGTGAAAAAATGTTAGTAGTATAAACAATTGGATTTATTTATAAATTTTTATAAATTAAAAAAAGAAGTAAAAAAAAAAAAAAAAAAAAAAAAAAAATATTTAACCAAAATACCTTAAAAACTTTAATTTTTTTATTTGATAACAAATTAATTTTCTTTTTTAAAATTATATTTATTTTATCAAAGAAAATTTTTTTTTTTTTATTTTTTTTACTTCTTTTTTTAATTTTAAAATTATGTTTATATTATTAAAATAAATTTTTTTTTTTTTTTTTTTTTTCCTTTTTTTCTTTAAAGATTTGTATAAATATTTATTTTGCAACAAATAACGACAATATTTTAACTGTATGTTTCTATTTATAACTTTTTTTTTTTTTTTTTTTTTTTTTAATTTTTATTTTTTTTCAAAATATCTCAATTGATTTCTTTGAAAATATTTCTAAAAAGTTTTTTTTTTAATTTTTATTTTTATTTTTTTTTTTATTAAACAAAATTGCTTTGACAATTTTAATTCAATTTTTTTTAATTTTTTTTTTTAATTTTTTTTTTTTTTTTTTCTAACTCAAAATTAAAAAAAAATAATTTAAAGGATTTCTAAAAATTTTGAAAATTGTATGAATAAAACAACTCAATCAACAATCTCTACAACTACAAATACAACCTCCCCCATAAAAATAATTTCAAATAATTCTTCCCCAAATTCTATATCACCAC
>NC_007091.3:3694855-3701848 GCF_000004695.1 Dictyostelium discoideum AX4
CTTCAACGATCAAGCTAAGAAAAACAACAGCTAATTACTATTGTATTCCAGAATCATCTCTCCCAAATATTATATCTTTTGATCAATTCATATGATTAAAATAACCCTTCAGCTTAAATGATAAGCCTTTAAATAAATATTAAATAAAACTCGTATTAACACAGATGGACATATATCAATCTTGTTAATCTAATATTAAAAAAAAAAAAAAAAAAAAAAAATATTGTAAAAAAACATTAGAATTTATAAATAAAACTATTAATGGACAAACAATAAAAAAAAAAAAAAAAAAAAATATTGTTATTCCATAAATAGTCTCCTTTGACCAATTAATTATATTGTAAAATAATTTCATTATTTAATTTATCTATTTAATTCATTTAATTTTACCAACATATTTGAAACTGGATCTTAAAAAAGAAAAAAATAATTATTATAATTAGAATAATACACTATATTTTAAAATTAAAATATAATGTAATTATTTTTAATTTGTAAAGTTTACTTTTTCCCCAATTTTTTTTTTTTTTATTTATTTCTCAATTTCCTAATACCTTTGAAAACTATTCCTTTTTCAAGTGTATTAATTAGTGGGGAATAATTAATAAAAACTATTTCTTTTTCAAATGTATCTAATTACACTGGAAAAAAAAAGAAATTAATAAATTTTATTATAAACAAATAAATTTAGTTATATACGTGGATGATTCCACAAAATAAATTGACGAAATTAGGATGGATTTTTCAGTTTTAAAAAAAAAAAAAAAAATTAAAAAAAAAAAAAAAAATACAATAATTTTTACGTGGAAAATTCTAAATAAAATAATTAATAAAAATTTAAATTCATACTTAAAAAAAAAAAAAATAAATAAATAAAAAAAAAAAGAAATTTTAATTTCCAAAGAAAATTAATATCAGTCCTTTTACCAAAATTTTTTTATTTTCACTTTTTTATTTTTTTTTAAAATTCGAACTTTTTTTTTTTTTTTTTTTTTTTTTTTTTTTTTTTTTTTTTTTTTTAAAAAAAAAAGATTCCAAAATAATAAAATGAACAAATTAATTAAAATCATTGTAATTTTTACAATTATTGTAAATGTAATTAATGGTTTAGCATATCCAAAATATAATGCAGAAGAATTAATATTGGATGGTAGTGGTAGTTTCCCAGCACAATGGTTCACTCAAACATTAGATCATTTTAATTTTCAAAATAATCAAACATTTCAACAAAAATATTATGTAAATGATCAATATTATAACTATAAAAATGGTGGACCAATCATTTTATACATTAATGGTGAAGGTCCAGTTAGTTCACCACCATATTCTTCTGATGATGGTGTTGTAATTTATGCTCAAGCAGTAAGTAGTAATTCTACTAATTTTAAAATATTTAAATATTAAAAATTATATATATATATATATTAAAAATTTATAAAAAAAATAAAAAAAAAGTTAAATTGTATGATTGTTACATTAGAACATAGATTTTATGGTGAATCATCACCATTTTCAGAATTAACAATTGAAAATTTACAATATCTTAGTCATCAACAAGCATTGGAAGATTTAGCAACATTTGTTGTTGATTTTCAAAGTAAACTTGTTGGTGCAGGTCATATTGTTACAATTGGTGGATCATATAGTGGAGCATTATCAGCATGGTTCCGTATAAAGTATCCACATATTACTGTTGGTTCAATTGCATCATCAGGTGTTGTACATTCAATTTTAGATTTCACTGCATTCGATGCCTATGTATCATATGCTGTTGGTCCAGAATGTACAAAAGCACTTCAAGCTGTAACTAGTGCTGCTGAAGATGAATATTTTGCTGGAGGTATTAGAGAACAACAAATGAAACAAATACTTCAAGCTGAATCATTGGTTGATATTGGTGATTTCTTTTATTGGTTAGCCGATTCGATGATGGAGGGTGACCAATACGGCTACATAGATGAATTATGTAGTCCATTGGTTGACGCTATCAATAGCGGTACCAGTGGTATCGATTTGATTACAGTCTACTCCAATTACACTATCAACACTTGGGGTAAAGTTTTAGGTACTCCAGATGAATATTCAACAGCTTGGCAACAAAATGTCACCTATGACCCATCAAAGAGTGCCGATAGAGCTTGGTGGTATCAAACTTGTAGTTCATTAGGTTGGATGCAAGCTGCACCATCTGAAAATTCAATTAGATCTTCATTGGTAAATATGACCTATTTCCAAACTCATTGTCAACAATTATTCGGTCAAGCCATTTGGCCTCCAAATGTAAATGCTGTAAATACTCAATACGGTGGTGATCAATCAAATCCATTATTGAATGCAGCTGGTACTAATATTTTATTCACCAATGGTCATGCTGATCCATGGAGTCAAGCTTCAATCGTAAATTCAAATTATCCAAATGTTGAACCCTCTGCAATGACCACTTGTCGTAAATGTGGTCATTGTGTAGATTTAAGAGGTTGTCCAGGTGGTTGTGATTTACCAAATAATTTAGATCAAGTTAGATCACTTTCATTAAAATCAATTGCACAATGGTTAAATTTAAATAATTAAAAATAAAATAAAATATAAAATAAAATAAAAATTAAACAAATAATAATAATTTTTGTAAATCTATTTTTTTTATTTTATTTTATTTTTTTTTATGTTTTTCTTTTAAAATTTCAATTTCTTTTCATTTAAATTTTTATCAAAAATCATTTTATTTTTTAATCTAGATTAAAAATAGGTGACAAAGCATTTTTTTTTTTTTTTTTTTTTTTTTTAAGAAAGGGGTGAGAAATTAATTTTTGATCAGAAAAAAAAAAAAATATAAAAGCCAATAAAAAATAATTTATTAATCAATAATCATATATCTATTGAATTTCAAACAATAAATGCATTTTATTCAAAATGATGGTATCAAATTAAGTTATTTTTCAATCAAAAAAAGGTTCTAATTAAAAAAACTTTTGGAAAGTCGCTATCACTAACTTTGTGCACAGATATTTCCATTCACAGTATATAATAATGTAGGTAAATTAATAAAAAAAAAAAAAAAATTAATAATAATTATAATATTATATAATTAAATAAAAAACAACCCCTCTAATATTTTTTTTTTTTTTTTTTTTCTTCTCTCAATTAGTACACTAAATTTTAATACCTATCAAAAACATGGATTTATATTTTTTTTTTTTTAATATTTTAAGATAAATCATTGTTTATTAAATCCAATAAACTATATTATTTTATAATTTATAAAAAAAAAGTCAAATATCTCCAAACTCGTCTCTATTGGTCTTTATCTTTCTTTAAAAACTTAAATCATTGTTTACAAATTGCAGTAAACAACATTTCGTTACAGTTAAGGGAAATAATATTCAAAAGAACAAACAAAAACAAAAACAACAACAGCAACAACAAATTCTTTCAAACTTGTCTCTCATGTGCTGTCTCTTTTCTTTAAAAACTTAAATCACAGTTTACAAATTGCAGTAAACTATATTTCGTTACAATCAAAGGAAAAAATGGTGCAAAGAACAAAAATAAAAAGAACAACAACAACAACAACAACAACAACAACAACAACAACAACAACAACAACAACAATTCTTTCAAACTTGTTTCTCGTTCGCTGTCTCTTTTCTTTAATAACTTAAACCATAGTTTACAAATTGCAGTAAACTACATTTCGTTATAATAAAATTAAAAAATAGTGGTAAGAAACAACAACAAAAAGAAGAACAAAAAATTAATAAATTTAATCTTTTACGTCTCTTATGAGATTTAATTTAAACATATTATTTTCAATTTTTATTAATTTAAATTTATATTATCATTTTTAAATTTCATTATTAGTTTTTTTTTTTTTTTTTTTTTTTTTTTTTTTTTTTTTTTTTTTTAGTTATTGATAATTGTTTATTTGATGTTGAAGGTGGAATTTTTAATTCAATTCTTTTGATATCTTCTGGTGGATTTCAAATGACAATAGCAGAAGTTTTTAAAAGAATTAGACCAAAAATACCACCCTTGATGTCTAATATACAAAAAATGAATGTAAATAATTAAATTCCAGATCAAAAATATATATTTATACGTATATATGAATGATTACATTCATTTTTATGATATGATTTGCATATTTTTGGTGTTCTATTTATCTAAACTAATTCATAATAAAAACAATTAAAATTAAAAAAAAAATTGAAGGATAAATAATTAAATTTTAAAAATAAAATTTAAGATTTATTTTTTTTTTTTTTTTTTTTTTTTTTTTTTTTGTCTGATTTGTTAATGTTTTTATAATAAAATAATGTAAATTTAAAAAAAAAAAACCAATCAATTTCAACCTTTTTTGAAAAAAATAAAATAAAATAAAAAAAATAAAAATTAAAGTATTATTTACAAATTTATTTAAGTATTAAGTATTTACAAATCAATTATTTATTATTTTTTTTTTTTATAATTTAATTTTTTTTTTTTTTTTTTTTTTTTTTTTTTTTTTTTTTTTTTTTTTATAAACATATTAAAGGATTAACAATAATTTTTGTTAATGTTGATATATCAGTTGTTGAGATTTGATTTTTATTGAAATCAGCAAAAGATGAACTTGTATTATTGTTTACATTTTTATCTATTATTTTATTATTTAAATTAAAGTTTATTATGTTTTCTGTAATTTTGTAAATAATATTTAATAAAATATTAATATTTTTTTTATTTAAAAAAAAAAAAAAATTATTAATTATTAAGTAAAAAAAAAAAATTAAACATACTTAATATCATTTTATTTTATTTTTAATTTAAATTATTATTTAATTATTATTTATTTATTTTTTTTTAAAAAATATTTATATATATTAATATATTTTTTTAAGTAAAAATATATATTATTTTTATTATTATTATTATAAATTATAAAAAATATTATATAAACAAATAAAAATTCTTTTATTTAAATAGTAACAACATCAATTAAATTTATTTTTATTTTTATTTTTTTTTTAATTTTAAAAAAAAAATTAAAAATAATAATATTTACATAAATAAAATACTAATAATAAAATTATTATTATTATTTTTATTAATATCATTATTATTATTATTATTATTACAATAAAAAATATCATCATCAACCTCAAAAATTAAAAATTCACATTTCAAATATTTAAATCTTTACTACCCACATTCTCTAAAAATAAATCAAACAATCCTAGTTTAAAAAAAAAAATAAAAAAAAAAAAAAAAATTATATATATAAATAAAAATTTAAAAATTTAAAAAATTTAAATAACAAACAAGTAATACATAAATAATAATGGTATATTAAAAAACCATAAACCTATATTTAAAAAAAAAATTATCATTATAATTATTATTATCATAATAATATTGGTATTAAAATCTTATACACAAAAGTATTTTTTTTTTTCTTTTTTTATTTGTTTTTTTTTTTTTAAAATTTTAAAATAAATAAAAAATTAAAAAAAAAAACAATAAATAATCTTATATATAGAATAAGTTAAAATGTTACCCCATGTAAGTGTGTGGGTTATGTTTGTTGTTTTTTTTTTTGTTTTGCTAGATTTTTTACATTTATAGGGTGTATGAAAAATGAAATTAGATTTAAGTGGGTGTGTTTAAGTGGGGGTTAGAATTTTGGTTATTGTATTAGGATTCTTTTGGTTATAGAAGGTGGGGGAAGTGGTTAAACTTTAAATTCAACAATTTCTCTAAATTGAAATTGTTGTTGTTATATTTAGATTTTTTATTTTTAATTAAAACTTTTTTACATTTTGTAGTTGTTTTAATATTATTTACATTTATAGTTTTTTTACACCATAATAAATATTAACTTGCTTTTCAATTTTAATAATCTTTATCTTAATTTAATTTTTGATATTCCCAATACCTTTTTTGGTTTAAATTTTTTTTTTTTAAAAAATTAATAAATAAATAAAATAAAATAAAATGGACAGTAATTTAATTAATTGGCTAAAAAAGTGTTCTGAATCTATATTAGATTCTCTGATAATAATTTCAAGGAATGAAATATTTATATCAAAAGAAAATCTTATTGATTTTTGCAAATCAAAATGGTAAAATATATATATTTATGTTTAAATAAAAAAATAAATAAATAAATAAATAAATAATTTTAATATTTATTAACTATAATTATAAATTTTAAATAAAAAAAAAACAAAAATTTAAAGTTATAAAAAAATTGGATTAGGTGAAGATCAATTTAGATTATTAAAAAATGAAATATCAATATCATTAGAAAATCATTTTAGAAATGAAAATGAATTAATATTATATAAATATGAACCCGTTAAAGAAATAAATTTAAAATTTGAAACAACAATTAGAGAATTGATTGAAAATAATATAAAATTAAATCAAATGAGGTTTATTAAAAATAATAATGAAAATAATGAAAATAATAATAATAATAATAATGAAAATAATAATAATAATAATGAAGTTAGAATTGATTTAAATAAATATATTCAAAATGGTAATGATAATAATAATAAAAATAATAATATTAAAGAAGATTCAGAAATTCAAAAACCAAATAATGAAATTTTAGTTATTGAATTAATACCAAGAAAATGTGATTCCTATTTTTATTATGAAATTCCATTAATAATTGCAGGTTGTATGACAGCAAAAGAATATTCAAATTTTATTAAAACAATTAATAGAGCCTATAGTGGATATTGGATATTATTTTTAATTTATTCTTCGTATGCAATTTCAATTTTAGCCATTGTAATAACAATACCATATTACAAAGCATTTCCAATTTGGTTAATATTTTTTGGTGCAATGATTTTATTTTCAATATTTCTTTTAATTTATAGATTATTTTTAAGAGTAATTATTAAAAAAAAAGAATTTTTTATTTTTATTTCTATTTAGTTTTTATTTTATTTTATTTTTATTTTGTATATTAATCAATTTTTAATTTAAATAATAATAATAATA
>NC_007091.3:3701948-3714853 GCF_000004695.1 Dictyostelium discoideum AX4
ATAGAAAATTATTGAAAAATCAGTACCACTTGAATTTCATATTGTTTATAAAAAGAAAAAGTTCCCTCAAACTAAAAATACAATGACAATGATAATTCACTATTTTTATAACTCTAAAAATACAAATGTTACAAATAATATTTACAATGAAGAATCTCAAATGAAAATTAATGAAATTGATGTTTAAAAAAAATAAATAAAATGATTAAAAATATTTTTGAAATTTTCCTATTGTTTTTATTTATTACCTTAAAAAAAATATATTTAGAATTTTTACTAAAAAATTAAAAAATTAAGTAATTGTGTGTTTAGGGTGCAATTTAAAAAAAAAAAAAAAAAAATTAAAAAAAATTTTATAACTATGGAAAGTAACATTATAAATTGGATATATAACAGTAATGAATTTATATTGGATATTTTACTATCTTTATCAAAGAATGGTTTTTATATATCAAAGTCAAGTTTAAAAAAATTAATTAATTCACCAAATAAAATGTAACTATATTAAATTAGAAAAAAATAAAAAAAAAAAATATCTTAATTTGTAATTTTATTTTTTTAAATATTTATAATAATATTTATATTTTATAAAATATTATTATTTATTAGTTTACTAATAACAGTTTGTTAAATTTTTTTTTTGGTAAAATACTATTTCTTGAAATGATTTACCTAAAATTTAAAAAAGATATAAATATAAATTAGAAATTGAAAATTATTATATTTTAAAAAAAGTATTTGAAAATTATTATTTTAATAGTTCAGAAAAAAGTGAACAAATTACATTAATTAATTTAGATTTTATAAATGATAAAGAAAAAATTAATACCTGTAATGTAATAAATGTAATAATAATTAACAATATATGTTTAAACCAAAGACATATAATTAGAGTAACAGAAGAAAGTAGAATTGATCCAAATGGGGTTAAATATGAAATAATTCCAAAAAATTATAAAAGCTATTTCGATAAGAAATTACCATTAGAACTGTCACATTTAATATCAAGTAATCAATATATTAATTTTATAAAATCTATTAATTCTGCTTATAATGGTCATTGGATTAAATTTTTAGTAATTTTTTTTTATATTATTGGTTTAATGGTTTATTTAATTTTATTAAAAAAAAACATTTTACCAAATCAATCTTGGATTTTTATTGTAGTTTTATCCTCAATTAGTTTTTCATTAATTATTTTTCATTTAATATATTCACATTTAATTAAGGTAATTTTATTTTTTTAAAAAATAAAAAAAAAAAAAAAAAATTGAAAAAATTAAAAAAAAAAAAAAAGATATTAATCATTTTTTATTAAAATTAAAAAAAATAAGTATATTATAATTAAAAAAATAATATATGAATTTAATAAAAAATTAATATTTCAAATGAACTATAGTGATTTTCATAAATTTATTGAATTTAAATTGATAAGGAAAAAAAAAAAATTCATTCAAACAAATGATAAAATAACATTGGAATTTGTTTATTACCCAAGAAATTCAATTAATAATAATAATAATATAAATGAGTTTAATTTATAATAATCATTAGTAAATAAAAATGATTAGTTTAAAATTTATAATATATCAGGTGTTTTTTTATTTTCTTTTTTTAAACCCTTTTTTTTTTTTTTTTTTATTTTTTTTTTTTTTTTCTATTTTACCACTTTTTTTTTTTACCACTTTTTTTTTTTTCCAAATTTCCTCAAGATAATTTTATAATATAATTTACGTTTTAATTATTTAAAATGGAAAGTAACATAATTACTTGGTTAAATAATTGTTCTCAAGAATTAGTTGATTCTGTTTTAGCATTATCCAATAATAGATATTTTATTTCTCAAAAGAGTTTGGAAGATTTTACAATTGAGCAAATGTAAGAAAAAAAAAATAATAATTTAAATAATTAAAATAATTAAAAAAAAATTTTATAATATATATTAATTTTATATAAAATTTAGATTTAACTATTCAATAAGTGTAGAACAATATAATACAATAAAAAATGGAGTTGAAGCATTAGAAATTATAAATGATGATTTTGATCAAAGAGGAACCAAAGTTGAGATAATATTTCATTATGATGGATTAAATGGTGTAAATAAATGGTATAAAGAATCAATTAGAAAAATAATTTCAAATAATATTAGTTTAAATACAGATTATGTTATAATTAATAATACAATGATAAAAGAAATTGAACCAAAAAGTAGAAAAATGTATTTCAATCCAATTCCACCAATTGAAATTTCTCACTTGTTATCAGATGATAAATATCATGATTTTATATTTTCATTAAATAGATCATATGGTCCATATTGGTATGTCTGTTCGGCAATAATTTGCTTTGGTTTAGCAGTTTTATTTTTTTTCTCTTTTATATTTATTAGTAAAGCTGTTGGTTTTTCATTACTATTTGTTTTTGGTATTTCTAGTGTTTGTCTTGGTATTTTCTCATTCATTTATGTTAAATCATTAAGAGTATGTATTTTAATAATTTTAAAAAAAATCATAATTTATTATCTATTCAAATATTAATTTAAATAATTTATTTTTTGAAAAAAAATAAAAAAAAAAAAAAAAAAAAAAAAAAAAAAAAAAAAAAAAAAAAAAAAAAAAAAAAAAAAAAAATAGTATAATATAATAAAAAAAAAAATTATAAAATTTAATAGATTACTAGAATCAAGTCAAATACCATTACATTTCAGATTCTTAAGAAAGGAAATAAATTTTCCTCAAACAGATGATAACCTTACAATGGAAGTTTATTATGATTTTATGAAAAACAATGATTTCCAACAATTTTTATCTTCCTCAACCGTTTAAATTAAACAATAATAATAAATTAAAATAATAAATTAAAATAAAATTAAAAACAATAATTAAAAATTTAAATCTTACTCTAATGGTAATAATACTTTTTTTTTTAAAATCTCTTTTATTTAAAACTATTTAATTAATTATAATATTAACAAGATTTTAAGAAATAATTTTTTTCATGCCATTCTGAAAAGTTACGAATACAACCACCACCGACAGACGATGTTTTACAGTTGGAGTTTTCACACAATTTTTCGTATGCTTTTTATAAATAAAAAAAAAGAAATTAAAAAATTAAATTAGTAAATAAAAAATTAAGGAATGAGAAAAAAAAAAAAACCTACGTTTATCATTATCACAATACCAACTTGAGTATTCGTTTAATCCATTATGGAAAACTATATCATTGGTATAATAATAATAATATTGTGGATCTGATTCACAAGCACTATCACCATAAGTAGTTTCTCTAAATCCATAAAGTGGAATTGATGGATTATTTTCAATTGAAATAAGAACGTAATTGGTAGCTACATAGATATCTCTGTTGGCATATTCTGGTGCTCTATAACATCCACCAACTTGATATGATACATCTGGATTTGATTTTTGCTCGCTGCATGTAATGTCATAATCTGAATATTCTGATATAGTTCCATTTGTACCTGTACTATCTAGTGTAACTCTGTAATTATTACTCGAATGATTTATATTTATTCCAAAGCATTCACCAATTTGAAAAGCAAATCCAACACCATTTTCTCCATTCGAAACTGTGCAATTTTCGTCCAAATATGGAGTCATATGTAAATAGCTAACTCCTTCAACCTTTGAATATCCAATTAATAATGTAATAAAAAAAAGAAATATTTGGTATTTCATTTTTTAATTTTATTTTATATTTATAAACCGCGATGATTCAAAACGAAAACTATTAACATTAAAAAAAAAAAAAAAAAAAAAAAAAAACATCGTTAAAAAAAAAAGATTTTTTAAGATATTTATTGAAATTTCTATAAAATAGTTATTTCTTCTAAAAACTAGACAACAAAAACAAAACAGCCTGAAAAATCAAACAAAGATTCCAAATAATTTTAAGGGGCAAAAAATATCAATAACATGGTGTAATTTGGGAAATAAAAAAAAAAATAAAACAAAATAAAGAGGGAAAAAAAAAAGAAAAATAAAAAAAAAAAACTCTACACTCCCTTTGAAATAGGAAAAAAATTAAAAAATGAATAAAAAAAAAAAATAATAATAATAGTAATAATAATATAATAATATTAAATCTAAATTATGGTAAACAAAAAATTATTTTTTAAAAATGATCAGTGTCAACGTGAAAATAAGAATAAAATAAAAATAAAAAAAAATTAAAAATAAAAAAGGTGAAAATGAAAAGTGAAAAATTTACGTTATCAAAATTTGTCGCTAAAAAAAAAAAAAAAAATTGAAAAAAAAGAAAAAAAAAATTGAAAAAAATTTTAGTGGGTGCTCGTCGTTTTAAATTTTTTTTTTTTTCCGCTTAGTGCTTTTCCTTTCCTTTATCATATCAATCTAAAATGGTATGTATACTATGTGATTTTAGATATTAATAGGTCATGCTATTTTTTTGGATCAATCTTTCATTGTTTGAAAGATAAGAGATGAAAACTTGTATGATAATTTATTTTAGAATGAATAGAATTGATATTAATATAATTAAAATAAAATAATCATCAATCAATATCATCATTATCAACAAACAAACAATCAATCAATCTATTATCAATTATAGGGTCGTGTTAGAACAAAGACAATCAAAAGAGCTTCCAAACTCCTCATTGAGAAGCATTACCCAAGACTTACCAATGACTTCGACACTAACAAGAGAACTTGCGACAAACTCGCCAAGATCCCATCAAAACGTTTAAGAAACAAGATTGCTGGTTTCTGTACCCATTTAATGAGACGTATTGCTAATGGTCCAGTCCGTGGTATTTCTTACAAATTACAAGAAGAAGAAAGAGAAAAGAGAGATAACTACGTTCCACAAGAATCAGCCATCAAAACCAACGAAGTTAAAATCGATCGTGATGTTGAAGAAATGCTTAAATCTACTTTGGAATTCCCAACCATCCCACGTAAGTTTTAATATTAAAAAAGAAAAGAAAAAGCAAAAAAAAAGTACCTAACCTTACCTTTTTTTTAATTATAGAAATCCACGTCGTTGACCAAAAGAGATACAACAAAAACACCAAAAAATCAAACAAATAAACGTCAGATTGTTGATTATATAGAATTTTTTTTTATTTATTTATTTTAGCAAAGTTTTTTTTAGAATCTTCTTTTAATTTTATTATTATACTATTATTACATTTTACCCTCCATGAGGTATGAGTTGGGAGGTTATATTAACAGAACGAATAAAAAAAATAATTAATTTAAATTCTATTACTTTTATTATTATTATTTTTTTCTATTGTTGGTAATTTATTACCAGGGAATAATATTTGTTCAAAACTATTTATATCATTCAAAAATTGAATAAAGGGATAGAAAGAGTGATTTGTATTTAACATTTCTGACCATGACTTTATGTCGACACCTCTTTCTTGACCAAATTCATTTTTAAATAGAGATAGTAATGACTCTGAGTTTGCTGTAAAATATGAATAAATATTACTATCACCATTGGCTGGTGGTGAGTTTGAACTTTCTTTTTTATAATTAATTATAAAATTATTAACAAATTCGTCAATGGGTGTGATATCAGTTTTAATGGATTCTGGTAACAATGGATAATAATTTAATTTCCTGCAAGTGTCAAATAACTTATTTAAATAATTTGAATAATAAATAGTTGGTGGTGTAATTGTTGTTAAATCATTTTTGTCAACTATAGTTGGGCATATCATTGCTGGTCTATGAATAACTAATTTTTCATCCAAATTAAAATTTGAAATAATATATTCTGATAGCCATTTAGATTGTGCATATCCTCCATATATAATTTCATCATCATTATCACAATTAATTGATTGATTTAAGTTGTAAAGCGTTGCATTTGTTTGTTTTTCTTTTTCCCAATATTTAGAATTTGATAAAATTGTTGACAATGTTGAAATATAATGTATTTTTGAAAATTTAAAATTACTATGTTTTTCATTATTAATTAAATTATTTATAAAATCTAATAAATAATAAATTGATTTAATATTATCTTTAATCATTTCGTCAAATGGTAAATTCATATCAACTTTTGCAGCACAATGAATAATTGTTGAAATATTTGAATTTAAACAAAGTTTTTCATATTCTAATTGATTTAAATCAAAATTTATTTTACCAATATCACCTTTTAATATAATAATTCTATTTGAATCTTTTAAATTTAATTTATTTAAAATTTCATTTAGTTTTTCAATATTTCTAACCAATAAATAAAATGTTGAATCTTTAAATTCATTTTCATTACTATTTATAATATTTTTAAATATATTAAAACCAATAAAACCAGTTACACCAGTAATTAATATATTATTTGAATAATTTGATTGAAGAGTTTTATTATTATTATTATTTTTATTATTTATTGTGGTGGTGGTGGTAATTTTTTGATTTGTATTAAAATTTAATAAAAATGATTTTAAATCAAAAATTGATTTAAAACCAAATTCATTTTTAAAATCTTTACTTGTTAATACTAATATAATATTATCAATTGATTTTAAATTATAAATATGAAATACTGTTAAGAAAATACCAAATTTAGATCTAGCTAATTCAATTATTTGCATACATTGAATTGAAGTCATACCATAATTTAAAACTAAATCTTGATTAGATTCAATTGAATCATTCATTAAAATAGTTTTAAATATATTAATTAAATTTGATTTTAAAATTGATTTATTATTACTATCATCATCTTCACCATTTATTTGTTCGTTTGATTGTTGTTGTTGTTGTTGAATGAATGGGATTGGTAATTGAAATTTATCAATTTTTTCACTTTTATTTAATGGAAATGATTTTAATATAATAAAATATTGTGGTATCATATATTTTGGTAAAGTTTTTGAAAGAAATTCTTTTAAAATATTTGAAAGTAAATTTGAATTTGTTGAAAATGATTTCACTAATTCAATATCATTAATATTGGTATTTAATTTACATGATAATGGTTTTTCTTTTATAATTAAATATGCAATCAATGCTTTGTTATTATTATCACCTACTAATTTAACATCACATATTGCTTGATGAACTAAATGATGATTTTCTAAAGTTTTTGAAATTTCATCCAATTCAATTCTTGAACCATTTAATTTTATTTGATTATCTATTCTACCTCTAAATTCAATAGATTCTTTACCATTTTCATCAATTCCAATTAGTTTACCCCAATCACCAGTTTTAAACATTCTAGTAATACCATCATTTATAAATGGATCTAATGAAAATGATTGATCTGTTTGAATTTGATTTTTAAAATAACCTAATGCTACACCATCACCACTAATATAAATCTCACCTTCTGAACCAATGGTTTTAATTGGTAATTTAGTTTCTTGATCCAATAAATATAAAGATAACCCTGGTACTAAATCACCCAATGATAATAAATTAACATTATCTTTAGTAGCTTCATCATCGTCATTATCATTATTATTATCATCATCTATTTTATAAATTAAATTTGTAGTTGTACAAACTGTTACTTCAGTTGGACCATAAACATTTATAATATTTATTTTTTTTCTCCATTGTTTTAAAACATTAATTGGGCATTTTTCACCACCAATTACAAAAGTTTCCAATGGTGATGAGTTTGCATTAAATGCATCAATTGAAAGTAATGATAAAAATGATGGTGAAATCATAGCCGCTGTAATTTTATTAAGAGTTACATGATTTAAAAATGAAATACTTGAACCTCTAATTAGTTGAGCATCATTTGAAGTTTTTGGAATTAATAATGTACATCCACCAAGTAGGGAAGTTCCAATTTCTGATAAACTTGCATCAAAACAAATTGGTAATGATTGTAATAATCTTGTATGTTCTCTTTTAAATTTAAATGACTTAATTTGATGTTTTAAAAATGGTACTATACCTCTGTGAGAACATAATACACCTTTTGGATTACCAGTTGAACCACTTGTATAAACTAAATAAGCTGGATCATTAATAATATTAATATTATTATTTCCATTATTTTGTTTTGAAATTTCAAAATTATTATTTAATTCTAAAAATTTATCAATTAATTTATTATTAATTTCTTCACAATTAAATAAACAATCTAAACAAATAATTTTTTTATTTTTAAATAATTCTTTATTATTATCATTTTGGTGATGATTATGAGTTGTTATAATTATATTACAATCTGAATGATTTAACATATAAATTAATCTATCATTTGGATATGTTGTATCTAATGGTAAATAAATTAAATTTAATTTAAAAATTGATAATATTGAAATAATTAATTGGAATGAATGATTTTGATAAACTCCAATAATAATTTTATTATTATTATTATTATTATTATTATTATTATTATTATTATTATTATTATTATTATTATTATTATTATTATTATTATTATTATTATTATTATTATTTTGATTTATTATATTTAATAAATGATTTGATAAATAATTTGAAATTTTATTCAAATTTTTAAATGATAGGCAATCGTTTTGATTATCATTATTAGAACCAATTACTTTTAAATATTCCAAAGCATTATGGTCAGAGTCATTTGATTTATTTAATAAATCTATAAATGATTCAAAATAAATATCCCCCATTTTTAATTATTATTTTTGGAAATGATTAAAAAAAAAAAGTGATTAAACGCTGCAAAAAAAAAAAAAATTAAAAAAACAGAAAAATATAAATAAAAATAAAAAAAAAAAAAAAAAATATTTTTAATGAAAAGTGGAAAAAAAGTTGAAAAAAAAAAAAAGCAGAGGTAAAAAAAGATATATTCTTTTATTTTAATCAAAATATTTTTTAATTATATTAATTCACTTCAATTATATATTTTAATATTAATAATCTATTAAATAAAATATAAAATAAAATAAATAAGAATAAATAAATAAAAATAAAAAAAATAAAAATTAAAAAAAAAAAATCAGTTTTGATCAAAAAAAAAAAAAAAAAAAAAAAAAAAAAAAAAAAAAATGAAAACGAAAATAAAAAAAAAAAAAAAAAACAATTCGAATTTTTTTTTTTTTCATTTCTCACATTTCATTGTTTCATTTTCATTATTAAATAATACAAAAAAAGTTTTTTTAAAACAATATAGCGAATAGAATTAAAATATTTAATTACAATATTTTAATAGGAATAATTACAAACAAAAAAAAAACTTTTAGAAATACAACAAATAAAAAAAATAAAATATAAAAATATAATATAAAATGGCAACCAAAGCAGTTTCAGAAGTCATGAGACAACAATTAAAAAGAAAAGTTTTTAGAAATATTCCACATAACATTTTAACCCAATTTCCAGATCATACAGTTAAATCTTTAAGTCCAAAATTTGTTGAAGCTTTACCAAATGTACCAGCTGGTGTTATTAAAATCACCCTCATTAAAAGTGGACAACGTGGTGTTGATGAACATATTAAAGGAACAATGAATGCTTTAGGTTTAAAAAAAATGCATCATTATATGTTCCATAAAAATACACCAGAAATTAGAGGAATGATCCATAAAGTAAATATATATATATAATTTTTTATTTTTTTTTTTAATCACTCTTATAATATCTCAAATTTGTTTCTAATATTTATTATTATTATTTTTATAGTTAAGACAATATGTAAAAGTTGAAGAAATCCCAATCAATAATTAAAAAAAGTTTAAAATTAAAATTTATATAAATATAGTAAAATAAAAAAAAAAAAAAGATAAGGAAAAAAAAAAAAAAAGATAAAAAGTTATGGATTTTTTTTTTTATTTTGAAAAAAAAGAAAGAACATCATTATATATTTATTTATATTTTTACTTATTATTGTTGTTATTATTATTATTATTATTATTATTATTATTATTATTATTATTATTATTATTATTATTATTATTATTATTATTATTATTATTATTATTTATATTGTTTCCCTTAAAATATATTTTTAATATATTTTAAAAAAAACAAAAAAAAAAAAAGATATCTATCGGATTAACTTTTAAAATTTTTTTTAATAAAAAAAAGGAAATTATACAAAATTACTATTATTATTTGATTTTGACTTTTTGGACTTGATCATTTTTTTTTTTTTTTTTTTTTTGATTTTTTTTTTTTTTTTTTTTTTTTTTTATATATATATATTATTTATATGTTATTATTTGATTATTATTTTTTTTTTTGATTTTTTTTTTTTTTTTTGATTTTTTTTTTTGATTTTTTTTTTTTGATTTTTTTTGATCTAAAAATAGAATATTTAAACTGGTTCTATTATTGGGTTTTCTTTACCATTATTATGATTATTTAAATCAGCACCATTATTAGTTGGTTGTAATTGTTGTTGATTTTGTGATTGTTGATTATTAGTTTGTTGTTGTTGATCTTTTCTAGAACAATTTTTTGGAATAGCACTAATTTTCATTGGATAAATAAAGATTGTTGCTAAAAGGAACCAAAATGAACTAATACCAAAAACAATAGCATAACCATATTGTGAAGAAATTTTAGTACCATTTTCAAGGGTAATTTGAGTAGCTTGTAAGATGCTACCAGTGATAGCTGGAGCAACTACAGTTGGAGCGATAAAAGAGATATGCCAAATACCCATATCTTTGCCAATGGTTTTATTTGGTAATGAATGAAGTGCCAATGCCCAATCAACACATTGATAAGCACCATAACCAACACCTAAGAAACCTGATAGAATCAACAAACCAGCAAATGAAGGATTGAATGAAATTGTGATTAATAAAGCTATAGCCACAACTTGAATACCACTACTAATGTATACTAATAGTTTTGTACTGTAAAAATCAGCTAAATAACCACCAGCGATTGAAGCGGGTATGGAACACATGACCAACACCACTATGATATAACTATTTGTCATTAAATTCGTTTGACCAATGATATCAGTGGCGAAATATAACAAGAAACTAAAGATCATGTAGATACCAAGTGTATTGAAGAAACGGGTGATTAAGACCCAATAAAAGTTGAAATAGATACTTGATGGGAGATGCAAAGATTTGAAGAAACTTGGTAAACTACCATCGAATGACCATTCATCATTAGAATCTTCATGCATTGTACAGATGGTGATCAATGCGGAAATACCAAGGAAGGCAATGGTTGCACCATACAAATACCATGTATGAATTACATTTTTCACTTCTAATAAAGTACCAAACAAAATTGTACCAATCAATAGACCCAATGAAAAACCAACACCTAACCAACCACTTGCAATACCAGATTGTGAAGGATGTACAACATCTGGAATGATACCAGAGAATGCACCACCTGCAATACCTTGACCAAGTTGATAACCACTACAAACTATAATAAATCCACCAATTGAATGATATGGTTGATCAAATGTTGCCTCTAAACATAAAAATATAATCATTATCATCGTTCCAACCAATAGATATGGTCTTCTTCTTCCAAATGGTGTTTTTGTATGATCACTAATATATCCAAATATTGGTGTAATCAATAAATTTATAAACATTCCACTAATTGGTAATATACCATTCCAATATGTTTTATCTTCTGGTCTTAATATTGAAACTTGATATGGAATTGCAAATGCTGCTGTTGCACCTTGAACAACACTATATCCAAAAAACCATCTTTTAAAAAAATTAAAAAAAAAAAAAAAAAACAAATAAATAATAAATTAAAAAAAAAAAAAAATTAATATTAAATTTATTATAATAATTTTATATTTATATATTTCTATATATGTATATTTTTATAAAATTATAATAATAATAATAATAATAATTATAATAATTAATTACATTGATATTTTTATAAAAAATAAAGATGATGATATAAAGCTACTTCTAATTTTAATATTATCACGACTATCTTTACTACTTGCTTCTGATATTATTTCTGAACTTTTTGTATGTTCTGATGAATATGTTAAGGTGGTTTCTGATGTTGCTGATTCCATTTTATCCATATTCTTTTAATTATATTAATAATAAAATTATTTTTATTATTTTTATTTATTTTTAAAATAGTTTTTTTACTATTATTGTTGTTTTTTTTATTGTTTCTATTATTTTCTTTTTTTTCACTTCTAATACTATAAATATTTCTATTTTTATTGTTTTTACTATATTTAAAATTTACAAAATATAAAATAATAAAAATAACAATAATAATAATTATTTTTGAATTTAAATAATTAATTTTTGAATTTGTATAATTATGAACTATTTCTATTTTTGATCATTAAAAATAAAATAAATAAAATAAAATAAATAAATTAAATTAAATTAAATACATTAAAAATAACAATAATTAAAATTTAAAAATAAAGTATTATTATTAATGTTTTTAAGGTTTTCCCTTTTTCTTCTTCCCTCTCTTTTATTATTATTATTATTATTATTATTATTATTATTATTATTATTATTATTATTTTTATTATTTTTATTATTTTTATTATTATTATTGATTTAAATAAATCTATTTATAATTATTTTTTTTTTTTTTTTTTTTTTTTTTATTTTTTATTTTTTTTTTTTTTAAAAAAATAAATAAAAAATTTAATATGTATATATAGAGAGAGGAGTGAATACTATTATTGGTTATTTGATAATTTAATTTGTTTTTTTTTATTTTTTTTTTTTTAAAAAATAAAAAAGGTGATTAAAACAAAAAAAAAAAAAGAAAAAAAAAAAAAAAAAAAAAAAAAATTAAAAGGTTCAAATTAAATCAATAAAATATTGTTATTTTTTATTTATTGTTGTTTTTGTTAAAAAAAAATTATTATATGATAATATTTTAATTTTTTTAATAATTTGATTAAAAAAAAAAAAAAAACAAATAAATAAGAAGATATTTTGGTTTTACTATATATTATAACAATATTAA
>NC_007091.3:3714953-3716193 GCF_000004695.1 Dictyostelium discoideum AX4
AAAAATTTTATAATATATATATGTGTGTATGCAAGTATAAAAATTATCATATATAGTCAAAAGAGCAGTAAACCCATTTTTTTATCATTATACTTTATTTATTTTTAAAAAAATAAATATAAATAAAATAAAAATAAAAAAATAAAATTAAAAACTATTTTTATTTTTAATTATTTTTTTTTATTTTGAACGATTCATTTTATTTGTATAATAAATTAAATTTTATTTTTGTTACTAAACATGGAGTGAGGGTAACCATTTTTGAAATATGATTCAAATCTTATTTTTTGTAAAAAATAAGATAATCACTGATAGATGTTATGTTAAAAAGTGTAAAAACAACACCACAATTAATAAAAAACATTTAATAATACAAATAATCTATTGACATTTTGAAAAGTCATTTTTTTTTTTTTTTTGAGAAAAAAAAAAAAAAAAAAAAAAAAAAAAAAACAATAATAATTAAATTTAAAAAATACGAATATGATAATATTATTGGTAATAGTATATTTGTGGTGAAAATAATAATGATTATTTTAATTTTTTTATTTTATTTTAAAATTTTTGGTTGTCTATGTTTGTTAATAAAGATATTGTTTCTTTGATAAATTGTAAAATATTATAAAAAAGACCAATAGGACTAAAATCATTTATAATAAATAAAATAAAATAAATATATATATATACACACACCACACATAACACATCACATTTCGATTTTTTTTGTTTAGAGTTATACATTTATTTAGTATATATATATATTGGGCAAGGTTAAAAAAAAATAAAAAAAAATAAAAAAAAACCAAACGAAACAAAAATAAATAAAAAAATAAAATGATGATTATTTTAAGATTAAATTATTTTTTTTCTATTTTAAGACTATATGTAAAAATAAAATTCGAAAATTAATGCGGAAATATAATAGTGGTCATTATTTTAAATATAATTTAAATAAAAAAAAAAATAAAAAAAAAAGTGTCTTTTACTAAATTTAAATTTGGTGGATATTGCGAATGTGTATTTATTAAATTTAACTTCTATTGAAATTTTTTTTTTTTTTTTTTTTTTTATTTTATTTTGTTTTGTTTTCAATTAATATTTTAATTTTTATTTTTTATTTTTTTATTTAATTTTAAAAAATAAAATGATATGATTGTGATGAAGATTATGATTATGATTATGCATTTACTATTTTAGTAATTTTTTTTATTATTTTTTTTAAATTTAAAATTTAAAATTT
>NC_007091.3:3716293-3717246 GCF_000004695.1 Dictyostelium discoideum AX4
TTTTTTTTAGATGATTTATTGAAATACTAGTCTCATATATATATTAAATTTTATATTCTATTGTACAAAGAAATTGATCATTATCAATTTACCCTTTAAAAGATGAGTAACAAAAATAAAAAATAAAAAAAAAAAAATAAAAATAAAAATAAAAAAAAAATAAAAAAAGTAAAAAAAAAAAAAATTATATTAAATACACAAAGACATATTAATAGAAAGAAAAAAAAAAAAATCAAATAATTATTTGTTTTTTTTTTTTTTTTTTTTTTTTTTAGGATAATTTAGTGTTAAAATATTGTTTTTTTTTTTTTTTGGGTGTGTTAAAATTATTTTTTCCATTTTTCATCACATAATAATAAAAATAATAATAGCATATATTACACCCACATTCTCCTTCAAATATTTGAAAATATAATAAAAAAAAATACCACCCCACTCAACATAAATACTAAAATAATTAAAAAAATAATTAAATTAAATTATATAAAAAAAGAAAGAAAAACCCACTTACAAACATCATGTGATGTGGTAGTTAAAAACATATAAAAAAATAAAATTCCTCATTAAAATGCTATAGTGTTTTTTATGTCATCTAACTTGCAATATTATCCATCTTTGTTAATTCACATTTTTATTTAATTTTTTATTTTTTTCAAATTTATATATTTAATTTGTTTTGTTTTTTTTTATTTTGTCTTGTTTTTTTTTATTTTTGTTTTGTTTTTTTTTTTTTTTTTTTTTTTTCTCACTCAAATCGTAAGATGTAAAAAAAAAACGTTAATTATTTTAATTACCACACTGTCACTATTTCCTATAAGCAGTATAAACATTTTTTGAAAATTATTTTTTTTAAACATTTTGAATATGGTAATAACAATATAAAAAAAAAAAAATGAATTTACAAACAAATTGGCAATTGAAAAAAAAAAAAAAAAAAAAAAAAAAAAAAAAAT
>NC_007091.3:3717346-3719846 GCF_000004695.1 Dictyostelium discoideum AX4
TAATAATAATAATAATAATAAAAATAATAATAATAAAAATAATAATAATAATAAAAATTATAGTACTAAAAAATGAAATAAAATATACTATATAAAATCGATTGATTATTTATTTATTTAATTTTTTCTTTTTTCTTTTTTTGTTTTTTTTCTTTTTTTTTTTTTTCTTTTGATCATTACAAATTATTTGATATATTACTTTTTTTGAATTTTTTTTTTTTTTTTTTTTTTTTTTTTCTTGCTCGCGAACAAGGAATACACAATTTATACTATTACTGTGATAATTTTCATTTGTTGTTTTAATTATTATTACTATTATTATTATTACTATTATTTTTTGATTTTTTTTTTTTAATTTTTGATTTTTTTTTTTTTTTTTTTTTGGTTCCAAAAAAACCTGGAAATAAATTTTTTTTTTTTTTTTTTTTTTTTAATCCTTTAAGATTGAATCAGCTACATAAGTGAAACCTTCAAAGCTTGTATCTTTACCCATAGCATCACCTAAAGCACTTGTTTCAACCAAACTATCCATTGGTCTTTCTTGAGTGAAAACTGGATCAATTTGACTAATATCTGTGCCAGATTTAACTTTTGGTTTAAAGTGAACTTCAACTTCTTTTCTATCCAATTTCTCCCAGTCAATATTTTTGAACCATGGATGTTGTTTAACTTCACCACCACCTTTAGTTCCAAGTCTTTTATCAACTTCTCTAGTTAATAACTATAAAAAAATTTAAAATTTAAATAAAATAAAATAAAATAAAATAAAATAAAATGTTATTAATTATTAATTATTATTATTAAATATATTGTGTATACATACACCTTCTAATAATGATTTTGCTTCTGGTGAAATATAAGTTGGAATTTTTAATTCACCATTTAAAATTTTTTGATACATTGTTGATACATTTTGAGAGTAGAAAGGTGGTAAACCAGTTAACATCTCATAGAGAAGAGTTCCAAGAGACCACCAATCGACGGCACAACCATGACCATGACCATTCAATACCTCTGGTGCTAAATACTCTGGTGTACCACAGAAAGTGAATGTACCATCGGTTGTTTCAATCTTTTTAGATAACCCAAAATCAGTGATACAAATATGACCTTCACTATCTAATAAAATATTCTCTGGTTTCAAATCACGATATACAATATCTTGTTTATGTAAATGATCCAATGCTGATACAATCTCTGCTGCATAAATCTTTACTCTTGGTTCTGAAAATCTACCTTCTCTCTTTAAATGGAAAAATAATTCACCACCATTAACAAAATCTAATACCATATATAATTTATCTTTTGTCTAAATATAAATATAAAATAAAATAAAAAATAATTAATATTATTTTTTAAATTTTTATAAAAAAAAAAAAAAATAAAAAAAAAGTACTTATTACTTATTACTTACTTGAAAAGCATAATGTAAATTTACAATGAATGGATGAGAAATACATTGAAGGATAGTTTTCTCAGATTTAGTATGATTGACTTGTTTACGAGCAATGATAGCATCTTTACGTAAAACTTTCATAGCAAAGATTTTATCTTCACCCTTTTTCTTAACTTGCATAACTTTACCAAAACTACCTTTACCAATTACATTTAATAATTCAAAATCATCTTTTGTTGCTGATTGTTTATTCTTTGAAAAAATGACTTCCTCTGGTCCTTCATCTTCATCATCATTACCATTTCCACTACCATTTGGTGAATCTGGTGAACTTGATGCTTCATTTGATGCACCATTTATATTATTATTATCTGTATTTTTTTGTGATTCTTCAATAGTTGGTGTACCTGTTTGAGTAATTGGTGTTTGGGTAGCTGGTGCTGGTATATTTTGTTGTTGTTGTTGCTCTTTATTATCTAATGAAACTGCTGCTGTAGTCGTTTGTTGTTGTTGTTGTTGTTGTTGTGCACTATTATCTAAATTTTGTTGAGTTGGTGTTGGTGTTGGTGTAGGTGTTGATGTTGGTGTTGTTTCATCATTTTTATTTCCTTTTTTTGGTTTTCCTGCTTTGGCGGGTTTACCTGATCCTCCATTCTTTATTTTACTTTGTCCTTTTCCCATTTTTTTATTTTTTTTATTTTTCCTTTAAAATAAAGAAATAATCAAAAATAAATATGTAATAATAAATATAATAAATAAATTAAAATAAATAGATTTTTTTTTTTTTTTCTCTTCTTTTTGTTTTGGCTTTTGTTTTTTTTTTTAAAAAATTTTAATTTGATTTTGATTTTAAATTCTTGATTTTTGTGATTATTTTTTTAACTAAATCTAAAATTATTTAATTTAATATTAAAATTATTAATATTATTATTATTATTATTATTATTAATGAGAGAGAAAGAGAGTGTGTTTGAGAGAGAGTGTGTGTGTGTGTGTTTTAAAAAAAAAAAATTTTATTATTGTTTTTTAAAAATAGGTGCGTTTCTAAAAATAAATATTTATTGAAAAAAAAAAAAAAAAAAAACCCCCCCCAAATAAAATAAA
>NC_007091.3:3724846-3729846 GCF_000004695.1 Dictyostelium discoideum AX4
CAATGAAAGAGATTTAAATGTTTTATTGAAATTAAATGATGAAATTAATAATGCACTAAATGATCATGAAGCTTGTATAAAAAGAAGAAGAGCATTCGTTGAAAATGGATATAAGCCAGTCCCACCACCACAACAACAACAACAACAACAACAACAACAACAACAACAACAACAACAACAACAACAACAACAATCACATTCAAATAATCATAATGGTACTACAACTACAACCACCACAAATAATAATAATAAAAATCCATCATATCTTACAAAGCATAAAGAATTAGAAGAAATTGATTTCTTTAAAGCACCTGACGGAATCAGTCCATATTCTGTTCAACAACAATTACAACCTTTCCAACAACAACAATTTAATAGTACTTATAATCCATTTGCTCAACCTCAACCTCAACAATTCCAACAACAACCACAACAACAACTCCAACAGCAACCACAACAACAACAGGGATTTAATCAAAGAATACAGCAACCACAACAACAAGCAGATGCTTTTGATTTATTTGTAGCAAACAGACAACAAAGTAATAATAATAATAATAATAATAATATAAATAATACTACAAGTAGTTTTGGAGCAAATAATCCATTTGCAAATAATAGTAGTAATAATAATAATACTAATGGTGCAATTCAACCATACATACCAAATACAGCAAAGTCACTTCCGCCAGTTTCACAACAACTACAACAACCAATGCAAAATCAATTCTCACCACAACCACAAAAATTTGTTGGATCATCAATAACTCCATCTGCACCACCTCCATTTAAACCAAATACAACTCAATCAAACCCATTCAATACCTCTCCACCACTTAATAATATGAACAACCACAACAATAATATGATGCAACAACAACAACCACAACAACAACAACAACAACAACCACAACAACAATTTAACCCAATGTATAACAATAACGCAATGGCTCCAAGTTACCCAAACTATAACGCAATTGGAGCTGATAATCAACACAATACTAACCCATATGGTATGATGAATCATCAACAACAACAACAACAACAACAACAACAACAACCAATGATGAATCAAATGAATAATTTTTCAGCACCAACATACTCTCAATTTACAAACTACGCCCAACCAAACCAACAACCATACAATAATAACTATGGAGGAATGAACCAATCAAATATGTATCCAAATAATAATATGAGTGGTAAATCATCTCTTATTTAAACACATTCAAAGAATAAAAATATAAAAAACAAAAAAAAGTTAAACAAAATGTAATATTGAAATAAAAAAGAAAAAAAATATAAAAAAAAAATAAAAAAAAATAAAACTTTTTTTTAAAATCATTTTATAAGATATAAAAATAATTATTATTTGATTTATTATTTTTTTTATTTTATTTTTTTTTAAATGAATGGGTTAAATATAATCTATTTTATTCCTTATTATTATTATTATTATTATTATTATTATTATTATTATTATTATTATTTTTCAAAACTTTTTAATTGTTAAAAAATATTGTTCTTTTTAAGAATAAATTTGATTATTTATAAAATAAATTATCAACTGATTTTACTTTATTATTTTCATCGTCTTCTTTCTTTTCTGTTGACAAAAAAAAAAAAAATTATTTTTATTTTATTTTAATTTAAATATTTACAATTTTATTTATTAATTAATTTTATAATGATAATTATTATTATTATTGTCAAGTTGTAGAAAACTAAAATTAATTTTTTTCATGGAATCAGAAAAACTTGTCAATGGATTTGATAAGGAATTTGAAATTTGATTTACATTTGTCCAAACTTCACCTAATATATCATGATGATGTAAATCTATACAAAATAGATTTACTCTCACCAAAAGTAATGCCTCTTGTTTTGGTGTTAAAATTGAACATAATGTTGCAAATGTATCCAAACCTAAACTTGCATTTAAAATGATTTTATTTTTTAAAGATTCCAATTTTGAAGCGAAATCCAATAATTCAAAATTATTCAATGGAGCGATTGATTCTGTTGTTGTATTTGGAATTAATTCACCTTCACTATAGTAATCACTATTCAACAGAGGTGTATCTGGTGTTGGTAATACATTTTTAATGAAAAATCTTTTAATAATTAAGTCTAATTCTAAGAGTTCATTTGATAATCTTGAACTAACTTTACCATATTGAAAACGTAAAGAATCTATTTTAATTGATTGTTCAGGTGTAATATTTGCTTCAATTTTAAATAGATTTAACCATTTATCAGATTCTGGACCTTGAAATATATTTAAAACTAAAGGTGATGATTTTGGTACATATCCAATACAACAAAGTCTAATAATATTATATATATAATAATTTAGTTAATAAATAAAAATAAAATAAAAAAAAAGTTTTTTTTTTTAAAAAATTAAATAAACATACCTTAATTGTGTATAGGGATTAATTAATTTGTTTACTTCTTTTTCAAGTAATGAATATCTTTGATCAATTGTACGATGATATTGATGTAAAAGATAAATTAAAGATTTTTCATCATCAATTATTAAAGCATGTTTTATATTTTCAATTATTAATTTACCATCCATTAACATTTTCATTGACTCTGGTTCCATTCTCATCATCTCTATTGATCCATTAGTTCTTATTGATCCATTTTCTTTTTCAAGTCTATTATTCTCTAGAGATAAAGTTGCTATTTTATTTTCAATCTCTTTTATATAATCTTTTTTTTTTAATCTATAATTTCTACTGGCAATATTTTGATTATACTTTTTTATTGATTCTTTTGATTCATAAGATTCTTTTAATTGATGTTGTTGTTGTAGTTGTTGTTGTTGTAGTTGTTGTTGTTGTAGTTGTTGTTGTTGTTGTTGTTGTTGTTGTTGTTGTTGTTGTTGTTGTTGTTGTTGTTGTTGTTGTTGTTGTTGTTGTTGTTGTTGTTGTTGTTGTGGTGGTGGTGATGGTGGTGATGGTGGTGATGGTGGTGATGAAGGTAGTGATGGTGGAGGTATAAATGAAGAAATAGGGGTATGTTGTTGTTGTTGTTGTTGTGGTGAATAGAATGGAGTTGGAAGTTGTAGAGTTGAATTATTTTGATTTAGTATTGTTTGTTGATTGTTTAGAAATTGATTTTGTATCATTTCAGATATTGGACTTAAAGTTTTATTGGTATTATTATTATTATTATTATTATTATTATTTAAAATGTAATTTTGTAACTCTGGAGGTATTTGAATACTTTGTTGTTGTTGTTGTGGTTGTTGTTTTTGATGTTGTTGTTTTTGTTGTTTAACTTTTTGTTTAAGCTGTTGTTTTTGTTGTTGTAATAATTGTTGTTGCAATTTTTCCTGTTGCTCTTGTAATTGTTGTTGTTGTAATAATAATTGTTTTTGTTGTTGTCTTTTTTCTTCTTCAAGTTGTTGTAATTGTAATTGTTGTAATTGAATTAACTGTTGATATGGTTGTAATTGTTGACTTGCTTGGATTTGTTGATATGATTGAAGTTGATATGGTTGTAATTGTTGAAGTGGATGAATTTGTTGAGGTGATTGTGCTGTTTGTTGAATAGCTGATAATAATTGTTGTTGAATTGATATATCTTTTAATTCTTCAAGTAGTGTTGGTTGTGTTAATTGTATTGGTTGTGTTAACTGTATTGGTTTTGTTGGTTGTGTTGGTTGTGTTGGTTGTTGTTGTTGTTGTTGTTGTTGTTGTTGTTGTTGTTGTTGTTGTTGTTGTTGTTGTTGTTGTTGTTGTTGTTGTTGTTGTTGTTGTTGTAATGGTTGTAATTGTATTTGGTTATTTAGTAAAAAAATTGATATGTCATTATTATTAATACAAATATTATTATTTATATTATTATTATTACTATTACTATTACTATTACTATTACTATTACTATTACTATTACTATTACTATTACTATTACTATTGCTATTATTATTGTTATTATTATTATTATTATTGTTATTATTATTATTATTATTATTAGTTATTGGTGGTATTGAATTAAAATTTAATGGAGGAGATGAATAAGGTTTTTGATATTGGTCTTGATATTGTTGTTGACGTTGTTGATATTGATCTTCATATTGTTGTTGATAGTTTTGTAATTGTTGTTGAATTTGTGTTTGACATTGATGTTGTTGCTGTTGTATTGATTGAAGTCGTTCAAGATATTGTGGGTCATTAGAATTAGTCTCTATATTTTCATTCATTATTTGGGGAGATCCAATATTATTATTATTATTATTATTATTATTATTATTATTATTATTATTATTATTATTATTATTATTATTATTATTATTATTATTATTATTATTATTATTATAGTTAATATTATCATCGTGTATATTAAATTGTTGTTTTTGTAGTTGTTGTAATTGTGAATATCCATCTAATAAGTATAATAACACATCTTGGTCTGGCGCTAACAAAGGATTTTCAAAATTATCCATTTTTTTTTTTTTTTCTTTTTTTTTTTATGTGAGTGTGTATTTATATATTTAATATTTAATATTTATTATATTGATATCATAATAAAAAGAAAATATTTTAGTATTTTGGGATTAAATTAAAAAAGTTTTTTTCATTATGACGTTATCACCTAATCATTTTGAAAAATTAATTTTATTTATTTTTTTATTTTTTATTTTTTTTTTTTGGTGCTGTTTTTTCCATTTTTAATTTTTTTTTTTTTTTTTTATTTTTATGGTGTGAAAGTCTGAGCTTTTTTGTTAATTTTTTATTTAACTAAACATTAATTCCAATTCAAAAAAATTTAACTAAACATTAATTTAAATTAATCACAATTGTTAAATAAATGAAAAAAAAAAAGATAATTTTTTTTTTTTAAAAGTGTCAGATTAGAATGTTTTAATAATGATTTAATTTTATTCATTTTTAATATGAATTTAGTATGGATAAATAGATCACCCAAAAATATACAAAATGATATAAAAAATAAAAAAAATTAATGATTGCAAGAGGGAATATATAAAT
>NC_007091.3:3734846-3756810 GCF_000004695.1 Dictyostelium discoideum AX4
TGTTGTTGTTGTAGTAGTTGTTTTTGTTGTGGTGCTACTTGAGACTGTGTTTGTAATTGTGGTGAAATTGGTGTTGATTGTGGTAGTGTTTGAGGTTGTTGATTATTTTCTGATAGATAATTTATTATATTTATATTGTTTCCTGATAATAGTTGATTATAATCGATTTGATTGTCATCACTCGTTATTAATAATGAAGATGGGGATATATATGGTTGTTGATATTGTTGTTGATAATCTTGTTGACGTTGTTCATATTGTTTTTGACATTGGTGTTGGTAACCTCTTAAATGTTGTTGTATTGTATGTTGTTGTTGTTGTAATTGTTCTAACAATTGAAGTTGTTCCATCAATACTTGTTGATCATATGTATTATTACCATTATTATTATTATTATTATTTACATCATTATAAATATCATTAATAAAATTATTATTATTATTATTATTATTATTAATACTATTCTCATTATTATAATTAATATTATTAATACTATTTTCATTATTACTATTATTATAATTAATACTATTATTATTTAAATTTACATTATTATTATTTATAATATTATTTAAATTTACATTATTATTATTATTATTATTATTTTTATTAATATTATTACTATTATTATTATTATTTATAATATTATTTAAATTTACATTATTACTATTATTATTTATAATATTACTAATAATATTATTAATAGTATTTAAATTATCATTATTATTATTATTATTATTATTATTATTATTATTATTATTATTATTATTATTATTATTATTATTAATAGTATTATTATTATTAATAGTATTTAAATTATCATTATTATTATTATTATTAATAATATTATTTTGGTTTAAATTAATATTGGTATTATTTTGTTGTTGTGGTTGTTGAGATTTTTGAAATTGATTTTGTTGAAGTTGAGAAAAATCTTTTAACAAAAGTGACCAAATATTTTTTTCAGGTGTGGGTAATGGATTTTTACTATCCATCTTTTATAATTATTTAAATAAAATTAAAAATAAACTATTTTTAAAATATTTGTTCAAAAAAAAAAAAAAATTTTGAAATTGGTGAAAGAACGTGGACACATAATTTCGATGTGTAAATATTAAGGTGTTGATAAAAAAAAAAAATAAAAAAAAAATAAAAAAAAATAAAAAAAAAAATAAAAAAAAATAAAAATAAAAATAAAAATTTATTATTGTTTTTGGTGCTTTGCGGTTAAAGCAAATCCCAATTCAAATTGAGGTTAACAACTGCAATTATTTTTTTTTTTTTTTAAATTTTTTTTTTTTTTTTTAATTTCTGAAATTAAATTAAAAATAGATTTTTTTATTTTCATTTTTTTTTTTTATTTTTAAGGTTTTTCAAAAATTTGACTTAAATCACCAATTTTAAATGGATCACTTGATTTTTTCATTTTTGATTTATTTGCCCAAACATTTGTGATCATTTCAAACTTTTTCAAATTGAAACATGAGAATATATCGATTTCAACCAAAAGTAAAGCTTCTTGTTTTGGTGTTAGTATTTTACTAAGTGAGGAGAAAGTTTCAAACATTAGACAACTATTTTCAAAGAATTTGTTTTTTAATAATTTCAATTTACAAGCAAATTCAATTTGTTGAGAAAGGTCCAAAGGTTTTGAAGTTTTCAAAGAGATACTATAAGATTGAAAAACAAAAATATTTTGAAAAAAGAATTTTTTCACCTCAGAATCCAAATCATGAATTTCATCCAACAGTTTAAGATTATATTCGCAATATTTTTCACGAATGATATCTAATTGAACCGATTGTTGGGATGTGATATTAGCCTTCTCTTTGAAAAGGTTAAACCAGCTATCAGACTCTATGCCTTGGAAAATGTTGGTTAGGAAAGGTGTAGATTTCAACACGTATCCAATAGAAGCCAACCTTAGTTGTATTTCCGGACTTGCGATTTGTTCAGCGTCTTTATCAATGGACGAATATCTTTTAGCCACTGCACCATGATACATGTGCAATAAATAAATTAAGTTTTTTTCATTATCTTCTTTTAAAGCCTCGCCTATTTGTCTAACAATACTTCTAATCTCTAGCATTAGTTGCTTCTTTTCTGGTGACGGTTTTAAAATAGCCATTGTACCACCTTCATGTTCTTGTTGTCTAATTGATTCATTCTCTTTTTTTAATTTTTCATTCTCTAAAGTTAATTCCATCATTTTATCCTCAATATCCTTTATATGATCCTTTTTTCTTTGTCTAAAATTTCTATTTGCTATATTTTGATTAATTCTTTTTATTGATTTTTTTGATTCATCATCAAATGTTAAATTAAATTGTTGTTGTTGTTGTTGTTGTTTTTGATATTCTAATTGTTGTTGTTCTAATTGTTGTAATGTTAATATTTTATTTATATCTGTTGTTTGTTGTTGTTGTTGTTGTTGCTGTTGCTGTTGTTGTGATGGTGATATTTGATTTATATCAGTTGAGTTAGAGTTTATTATAGTTGGTACAGGTGATGATGGAGTAGGTGGTGAAGTATTTTCTTTTTGTTTTTCTATATTATCTCTTTTTTGGTCTACATTCAATGTATTTATTGTGTTATTCGTTTTTTGAGTTTGAAAATATGATAAAAGGTGTTGATCTAACTTTGGTGTATTAAAAAATATTTGTTGAGAAAGAGGCATTGAATTCGATGACTGCTTTGATTGATTCTTTTTATTTATTTCTTTTTGCTGTATTGTTTGTGGTGGTAATTGCTGCTGCTGTATTTGTGGCTGTTGTAGTTGTATATGTTGTTGTAGTTGTATATGTTGTTGTGGTTGTATCTGCTGCTGTGGTTGTATCTGTTGTTGTACTTGTACCTGTGGCTGTTCTATTTGTATTTGTTTCTGTATTTGTTGTGGCTGTGGTTGTGTTGGTATTTGTTGTGATTGTATTTGAATATGTTGTAGTTGTGATTGTTGAGGTAGCTCATGTTGTATTGGTAGTTGTTGAAACTGAGGCTGTTGTTGGTGTTGTTGGTGTTGTTGGTGTTGTTGTTGTAGTTGTTGTAGTTGTTGTTGTGGTTGTTGTTGTTGTTGTGGTGGTGATGATGGTGATGGTGGTTGTTGTTGTTGTTGTAAGGATTGTGGTGGTTGTTGTAGATTTTCTTGACCTAAATGAAATTGTTGTTGAGGAACTAAATCATTTTTTTCAGAATAAATAAAAGAAGGTGGTGTATATGGTTTTTGATATTGTTGTTGATATTGCTGTTGACGTTGTTGATATTGTTGTTGATATTGTTGTTGAAAATTATGTAATTGTTGTTGAATTTGGTCATGTTGCTGTTGTTGCTGTTGTTGTAGAAATTGAATTTGTTCAATGATTTGAGGTTTATTTTCAATTGATGTATCACTATTTAATGATTCCTCTAAACTTTGAAAATTTAATCCACTTATATTTGTAGTGGTAACATCGCCAGTGTTAAAATCTATACTATTTATAAAGTTTTCTTGGTTGTTTTGAACAATTGGTAATTGTTGCAATTGTGAAACATCATCAAATAAAAATAACCATGCATTTTCTGGTTCTAATATGGAATTGAAAGATTCATCCATTATTATTACAATTATGCATTGTTTGTATATTAACAGTTTTTAAAATGAAATAAAAAAAAAAATAAAAAAAAAATAAAAAAAAAAAAAAAAAATGAAATAAAAAAAATTAAAAATAAAAAAAAAAATAAAAAATAAAAATAAATAATAAATAAAAAAAAAAAAAAAATAATTAAAAAATCCTTTTTTTTTTTTTTGAGACAGGGGAAAACCGTCCAAAAATGTTGAAAACTGTTTGTCAAATTTTGATTTATTTATTTTTTTTTTTTTTTCAATTAATTTAATATGTAAATAAAATTAATGACATTATTATTATTATTAAATTAAATGAAAAAGTTGAATTTATATTATTACTACTATTATCGAAATCATGTTTTGAAGGAATACCAAAATATGAAGTCCATAAAACTACATTTGGTCTTTCGACATCAAAAGATTGAATTAAGAATTTACTATTAACATTTCCAGTGATTGCAACTGGAACAAAATTTGAACCAAATATAATAGCATCATTTGTATTAATATTATGAGTATCCGTATAAATATTTGCAACACTAATTTCATTATCCACATTGACTTTAGCAGTTGGTAACCAAGAAAAACTAGCGGCTAATGGGAAACCATTTATATTAATTTTATTATTATTATTCATTGAAATATCGTATTCCAATACAGCAAAAAATGAAGTTACAGCCAATTTTGAATTTAAATTATTTGAAGCACCTGTTGAAATACAACCAATTTTAATAGGACTACCACTACCATCATCACCATCATCATCACCACCATCACTATCATTACCATTACCATTACTATTTACAATACATTCACTTGAACTTTGTTTATTAATATCACTATTAAAATAATCATTTATTAAAATATCAAATCTTAATAATTCTGAAGACATAATTTTACCATCACCTAAATAAACTGGATAACTTGAAAAATAAAGTACAATAGTGATTAAATTTTCATAATCACCAATACTAGTTACATTTAATTGAAATACCATAGCATCTTCAAAGAATGAAGGAGTTTTGTAATTTATATATTTATAATCAAATTTATATTGTAATTGAGCTAGATCAACATATCCTAAAAATTGATCACTTCCATATTGAAACCCATCTTGGTCATTGATTTCTTCATACTCTATTATAAAAGTTGGCATGAAAATTGATGTTATACAATTTGGTATAAACTGATTAATGTCATCATAGATTAATTGATAATCAGAGTTATTAAAATATTGGAAATAAAAAGTAAGTGGAATTGATGCTAAACCCAAAGTACTGCTAAGTTTATAGGCTACAGCATCCTTTTCAAATATATTACTATTATTTAAAATTGTTCCTTGATTTGAAAAACCTCTAAAATCAAAAGATGGTGGAGAATCTGATGTATCTAGAATGAAAATTCTAGATACATCATCACCATCAAGTGATCTTAACATTACACCATCTATTTAAAAATAGATAATAATAAATATAAAGAATTTTAAAAAAAAATAAAAAAACAAAAAAATTCTTACCTAAACCAATAGTTGATTGTGAGTTTACAAATGAATGACTAAAAATGAACAATACATATAAAAAAAAGATTTTAATCATAATAAAATATTGATATTTATAATTGTTGATTTTCTTTTGTTTTAAACTATTGAAAAAACAAATTGTTGAAATGATTTTAAAAAAAAAAAATAAATAAAAAAAAAAAAAAAAAGATTTTTTTTTTATTTTGGTGTTTTGTTTTTAAAACTTGAAAAAACAAATTTTTTAAAGTTTTTTATTTTTTATTGTGCGGTTTGGTAAAATATTTTTTTTATTTAAAAAATCCAATATGATAATTTTTTGTGGTAATAAAAAATTAATTATTTATACATGTATAAATTAATTCATGTATAAATAATTAATTTTTTCAATTAGATTTTTTTTTTTTTTTTATTTCGGATTTAGAAAAATTATAAATACATAATTATTAAATTTAATTTATTTAGAATATATATTGGTTTTTTTTTTTTTTTTTCCAATTAATTTATAAGAATAATACAAATAAAACTAATGATAAGATTAAACCAAAAGAGAAAATTGTTGAAGTTGCTGAATTATCAACTGAAGCACCAATACTTGGATCCCATAAGAGAGTGTTTGGTCTAACGGCATCAAAAGAGTGGACTAAGAATTTACTGAAAACTTTACCACTTAAAGCACCATTAACAGAGGCAGAACCAAATACTTTACCATCGGCATCACTGGCGGTGGTATTAGCAATGATATTTACAGTTTTAACATCTGAACTACCATCGACTTTAACTTGAGCATTTGAAACCCAAGAGAAACCAGCATTTAATGGGGTACCATCAACATTGATTTCACCATCACCATTGAGAGAGAAATCTAAACCGACGGTGGCATAGAATGAAGTGAGGGCTAATCTTGAATTTGGGTTTGATGATGGACCAGTTGAGATACAACCAGCAGTGATGACATTGCCATTGATTGCACAATCTTTAACATTGTTTGAACCATAGTAACCATTGATTAAAATATCGACTTTAGATTGCTCAGCTGATAATCTGCTATCGGCCAAATCGATTGGTGCACCTGATACGTAGAATACCATTTGGAATAAGTTTGCATATTTTGAGCCGGAACTTGTTAAGTTGACTTGATAAACTGTGAAATCTTTACCATCAACTTCCAATTGAGTGGTTTCTTTGGAGAGGGTGTATGGTAAAATAGCAAGATTGACATAACCTAATAAATCGTCTTGACCATATTGGAAACCTTCTTGATTATTGGTCTCCTCATATTCAACGATAAAAGTTGGCATGAAAATTGATGAAAGTGAAGTAGCATTAACATTTATTCCTTGATTTGTGTCAGCTTTGAAATCAAAGTAATTGAAAAAGTAAGTTGGGAAAACTTTAACGAGACCTCTGATTGTATCAAGTTTAAAGATTGATGTATCAACTGAAACACTACCACCCTTTCCACCATTTAAAATAGTTCCACCAACTGAAACACCTGTTAATGTAAATGATGGTGAAAGTATATTACTATCAGTATAAACATATGAACGGATTACATCTCCATCCAATGATACTGATGCTGCACCACTTAAACCAACAGTACTTTGAGAGTTTACAAAAGCACTAATGCAAACTAATAAAAATACAGTTAAAATGAAATTTTTAATCATCATTTTTTTTTTTTTTTTTTTAATTAAATAAATAAATTGTTTAGATAATAATATTGGAAGAAAAAAATAAAAAAAAAAAAAAGCGTTAAATAGTTTTTGATTTGTTTTAAAAAAAAAAAAAAAAAATATAAAAAATTAAAAAAAAAAAATAAAAATAAATATCTTAAAAAATTAATTTAAAAATAAAATAAAATAAAAAAAAAAAAAAGTAAATGTACCGAGGATTTTTTCAAATAAACAATGTTTTCATTAAAAATTTTTGACCATATTTTAATCATTTTTGTAATTAACCTTTTTTTTTTTTAATCACAACCCAAAGAGAGGTTGGGAAAATATTCATCATTAAAACCTTTTTTTAATTAAAAATAAAAATAAAAAAAAAAAATAAAATAAAAAATAAAAAATTGAAATCTTAACCCACCCAAAATTAAAGAGTTATATCAAATTTTTCTAATAAGCAATGTAATCAAAAAAATAAAAAAAAATAAAAAAAAATTAAATTAAATTAAAAAATAAAATAAAAAATAATAATTATTATAAATAAATAATAAGTTCAATGTGATCAACTAATACCAATTTGTGTTCAAAAAAACGTCATATATTTTATTTGAACATTGTTTTAATCATTTTTTTTTTTTTTTTTTTTTTTTTTTGAATCCTCTAGAAATAGAAAAAAAAAAAAAAAAACATCATCAAATGGCGATTAACTGCCAATTTTTTAAATTAAAAGGTTAATTAAAAATGCGACCTTTTTTTTTTTTTTTTTTTTTTTTTAAAAAGACTCTTTTATTATAAAATAATTTTCTTTTATATTATTTTATAATTTTTATTTTTATTTTTTTTATTTATTTATTATATACACATGAAAACTATAGTAATTTAATAAAATTCTCTATTCAATGAATGATTTTTATTTTTATTTTTTAGTTTTTTTTTTTTTAGTTTTTTATTTTTTATTTTTTTTTATGATATTGCAACTTTATTTTATTATTTATTTATTATTTATTATTTTATTTTTATTAAACATTTTTATTATTTAAGACCAAAACCTTCATAATGAGTTAAAGCTTTAGTTAAGAGATCTCTTAGTTTTTCAAATTCTGGATATGCTGGTAAAATTAAGGTATTGAAACATGTATGTGCTGATGGTAATCTATCACTATCGGCAGTTTTTGTGATTGTAAAACTCATTTTCTCTAAACCACCATAAGGCACTCTATCACCACCTGTTACAAAAGTTAAAAATCTCCTTTTATCTTCGTCTGATAAACCATGTAAAACCTTCCAAAAATTTCTGAAAATAAATAAAATATTTTAAAATTTATTGTTAGTATTATAAAAAAAAAAAAAAAAAAAAAAAAATACTATTATTATAAATTATAAATTATATTACTTACTTTATAGTTGTATCATCTTGAGTATAACCACCTTCATAATTTGTACCACGTTCTAATTCAATGAAATTTAAATCTTCAACACCACAAACCAAATTACCCAATTCTTCGGGTTTTAAAATCTTTAAAATTGGTGAATCACAAACCATTCTGAAACCTTTAAAAAATGGAGCAAATTGTTTACTAATTGATTTATTTAACAAGTAATCTTTGTAGAGGTCTAAATATTCATTTCTATTTTCATTGGTGACTTGAATATCATCACCACCTTGTTTAAGATTGTGAACTTTGGTTTGACCATATATACTCTCATAGGTTGCACAAAAATACAATGACCAATCACTAACATCCTCTTCTGTTGTTTTTATCTTTATAAAACTTTGATAAACCTCTGGATCCAATGATTCTATATCTTCCATTGTTAAATCTAAATTTAATAATTTTTTAAAAATAACTAAAGGAAAATGTACATCTAAAATAATATTATTATAAAGTGCTAAACCTATAATCTATAATAATAATAATAATAATAATAATAATAATAATAATAATAATAATAATAATAATAATAATAATAAATAAAAAATTAATATTAATATACATATTATAATAATAATAATAAATATTTTTTTATTATTATTAATGATTACTTACAATACCAATTAATTCAAATTCTGTATAATCAACAGAATCAGGATTAAACCAAAAACAATTTGTGGTTGTATTATATTTAAACATTCCATATTCAGGATCAAATATTTTTCTAACGATTAATTGAAAGAATTCTCTTTTTACACCACCTTCATCAATACCTTCTTCACCCATGAAATGAACCTTTAGTTCTTTTCTAAGTTCACTCTTTCTATTCTCCTCTCTTAATGTTTGAACTTTATCCAATGTATCATCTATAAGATGTTCTCTTCTAATTTTAAAAATTAAAAAATCGGCTGCTGATGTTATACCCATTTGACCAAATTGAGTTCTTAATGAATTTTGTGTTAGTGCATGTTCAATCTGTAAATATTGACCCTTTGTTATTACATTTAGTACTGCTGGAAAACTTGCATATGTAAAGCAACGTTTAGTTGAATTATAATCTAAAAACAAATCCAATGCTTCATTTAATGCATCATTATAAAAATCTGTATATTGAACAAATTTCTTTGAATCATTTACTTTTGCTATAATTATTATTATTATTATTATTATTATTATTATTATTATTATTATTATTATCATTAAAAATAATAATAATAAAAAGATTTAATATTATTTATTTATTTTATTTTATTTTATTATATACTTTTTAAAAATTATTTAATACATACACATTAATTGAATTGCGGTACAAGCACCTTTAACAGGAACATCGGCATGTAATTTAATATCATCATCTGCCAATATTCTTACGGAAATGAATTGTTCAAAATTAGTTAATGTTTGAACAAATGCTTCCTTTGATAAATGGTTAAACCATTCATAAAATATATTTCTCATTTTCTCTGAAAGTGATTCTAATGCTATAAATACATTTGCTAAAATTCCTCTATTTTCAAGGTCATGAATATATGGGTTCTTTTTTTTTTTTTTTTTTTTTTTAATTATTAAAATAATGATTAGCACCACCACCACCACCATAATCAATACCATAAAACTATTATTAGTATAATTGAATTTAAATCTTTTTTAAAATAAAATAAAAAATAAAAACATACCACTAAAAGAAATATAAATGGTTTAAGTTGTGATTTCTCTGAATATGAAGATGCATTATATCTAAGATTATTACTTAATTGTCTTGATGCTTTTTGTAATTCATCATTAATTCTATCATTATCCTATTAATTATTAATTATTAACTATTAGTATTATATCATCGTACGATGATTATATATTATAATAGGTTATTTTACTTACTAAACTTAAAAGTAAATTGAAAATTTTATTTATGTCATCTAAATCTAAACCATCAAAATAAGTTTCATCATCAAAATCTTGTGTTCTTGTCTAAAAAAATAAAATAAAAAATAAAATTGTTTTAATTAATAAATATTAAAAAGATTAAATAAAAAAAAAAATGAAAAATGAAAAATGAATAATAATAATAATAATAATAATAATAACATACCGATTTAAAAGAAGAATTAACAGTTGAAGGAAGAGCAAAAGAAGTTTTGATATATTCTACAATGTTTGAATAATTGTCATAGTGTCTTGATAAATCAACCAAAGTTTTCATGTTATGATAGGTTATACCTCTTTCTTTCTCTGATACTAATAAATAACTACATAAATACTTTTCTTCATATTTTTTACCTATTCTTAATGCTTTAACTGCTGCATTATTTGGATCTGCAAATTTTTGAAATTCTATATATATAATTCATTTATATTTGTTAATAAATAAAAAATAAATAAAAATAATAATGTTTTGTTTATATTATTATTATTATTATTATTATTATTATTATTATTATTATTATTATTATTATTATTATTATTATTATTATTATTATTATTATTATTATTATTATTATTATTATTATTATTATTATTATTATTATTATTATTATTATTATTATTTATTAATAATAATAATACATACGTGGATTATGACAACAATATTTTGAATGATAAAGTAATTTCTCTGAACACCCTCTAGTTATTTGAAGAAAGTATCTAATAATAAAATAATTGAATATATTGTATTCATAATTGGCATTAGATACAACATCTTTTTTTTTTATTTTTGTCTTTATTTTAAATAATTGGAATAAAAAAAAAAAAAAAGAATTTAAATAACTTACTGTTCAATAATGAATCTAAGCCTTTCTTTCTCTTTCTCTAAACTTTCATTTGACATTGAGTTTTTATGTGGTATTGGTGGTGATTTTGACATTTTGTACATATATTATATATTGAGTTTAAACAAAAAAAAAAAAAAAAAAAAAAAGTATATATACAATATATTGGATATATGTGTAATATATGTATACTGTATACTATATACTATATATACTATATATACAATATTTATGTATATAAATATATATGAATATAAAATACAATGTTTATTCTTTGATTTTGTTTATATTACTATTGTTATTATTAGTTATTTCTATTTACAAAGGTGGGAGGGTCGAAATTGTTGCTTTTTTATTATTTTTTTTTTTTTTATTTTTTATTTTTTTATTTTTTTTTATTTTATTTTATTTTATTTTAAATTAAATTTAATAAAAAAAAAAAAAAAAAAAAAATAACCTGAAAAAAAAAAAAATATAAAATAAATTTAAAATTTTTTTTGGGAAAAAAAAAAAAAAAAAAAAAAAAAAAGTTTGAATTTTTCGTGTGTTTTGTTTGATCAAACAAAAATAATTCATTATTAAGTCTTTTCTTACCCTTTTTAGTAAAAAAAAAAAAAAAAAAAAAAAAAAAAAAAAAGGTGATAAAAAAAAAAATGTTGAAATAAAAAAAAATTCTGGAATAAACTAAAAAGGTTTTAGTAAAAAAAAAAAAAAAAAAAAAAACCCTAATTTAGGTAAACCTAATAATGAAAAAAAAATGGAAAAATTAAAAAATTTGGAATTGGAAAAACAAAAAAAAAAAAAAAAAACATCAAACTAATTTCTAATATATATTTTTATTTATTATTTTATTATTATTATTTATAATTTATTATTTATTAATTTATTATTTTATTAATTATTTGATTCAACAAATTTAATAGCTAATTTTTTAACTTCATTTGTAGTGAAATTTGAACCAAATTCTTTTTCAAATTGTAAGAATCTTTTAAAGAATTGTTTAATATTTCTATCAGAAACTTTCAAAGCGATGGTACGATTGAATAGCATTCTAATTTTTTCTTTTAATTCTTTACTTGATTTGATGGATTCTTTATCACGTAATTCCATATCCAAGTAGATATTCCAAATATCGGTTCTATTTGGATAATTTGAAACCAAACCTTCGAAAATGGTACGACCTCTTTCGATATCACCCAATTTATATTCCAATTGAGCAAATTTATTAATGACTTTAATTTGTTTCTTTTTTGGTAAAATTTCAAGGGCACGAGATAAGATTGAATTGAAAACCTCGATGTTATTGCATTTTAAGAGGAATTCACCATAACGACACCAAACCTTTGCACTATGTTTACCATCCTTTTTGAAAAGCATTTTAAAGTATTCTTCGGTACGTTCGAATTTACCAGTGTTTTCCAAAATGTTAATGATTGTGAGATACATTGTTTTTGGATCTTGATATTGAATTGAACGTTGGAATAATTTTAACAATGAATCTGGTGTACCATAAAGATTTTCAAGATTGTACATTGCAATCCAAATATTTCTTTGTTCCAATACTTGAGTTGGTATAATCTTTTTAATTGCACGTTCACCGATTTCTCTAGCTTTATTAATTTCACTTAATCCAAGATAATAAGACATGAATTTAATCCAAATATAAGAAGAATTTGGTGTACCAAGAATCATTCTTTCAAAATCTTGTGGTCCTTCTGGTGCAACATTATTATTTGCTAATAAATCTTCTCTCTCTTGAATCTCTTGTTCTAATTTATTTTTATTTTTATTTTTTTCTGTTTTTTGTTTCTTTTTACTATCAGTAATTTCATCTTCATCAATTTGTTCATCATCATTAATTTCTTTTCTTTTCTTTGATAATATACTATTAATTAATGATGTTGATTTAAATTCATCATCATCATTATCTTGTTTATTTTCAACTTGTTCTTCTTCTTCTTCTTCTTCTTGTTCTTTAATTGTTTCTAATTTATTTTTATTTTTATTATTATTATTTATTGTTGTTGTTAAATCAGATAATTGAGTTAAAAATGATTTAATTGGTAATGTTGAAATTATTTTAGTTGGTTTTAAAGGTTGATAAATTTCTTCAATTGGATCTTCTTGATCCCAATTACATTTAAGATATTGTTCCATATCAATTGATTGAAAATGTTCAGGTTTTAAAGTGAATTTAAAGATTGTTTTACCTTTTTCTTTATTCTTTTCTTTACCAATACATTTACCTAAAACAAATTCACCAACTGAATATAATTTATCAATTTGTTCTGGATCAACAGGTTCATCATCCAATTCAGAGATATGAGCTAAACCTGAAACTTTTTTATTTTTAACAAATAAACCATAGTTTTTGATTGAAATGATTTCTAATGGAATAATATCATTGACTTCAATTGTTTTTGGTGTTAATGCAGTTTTATCAACATGTAAATGTGCTTTAACAACTTGTAAAGAACCTTCAATTGTTGGTTCACTTGAAATTACAACACGTACTAAACGACCAACATCACAACTACTCAATAAGAATGGACCAACATCTTCAACTTGTAAAATTGCAATCAACTGACCTTTTAATTCAACACGAATGATTTGTTGAGTCTTTTCAATAACAAAACCCCAAACTTGTGCACCAACTGTAAAATCAGTAGTAATTGAACGTTTAACTGAACGTTGATGTTTATATTTTGGATTCATTTCCCAAGTTTTCAAACCTAATAACGATTTATAAGTTGATAATAATATACCTTCTTTACCAATTGATTTAACACAAACCATTATCAATGTATCTGTTTTATAGATTGAAAGTGGATTAGTTCTTAGCTCATCATTTAAATCTATTAATCTAACTTCACCACTTAGGTTATTATATAATTGAACTTTAATTGATAAATTTCCAACTTCCTTAATTAAACCAATCATTATATCACCAACTTTCATTTTTTCATTACTAATTGATTCTTTACCAATTGATAAATAAATTTTATTATCAATACCAATTGATTTAATTAAACATTTAACAAATGTATTTTTTTCTTTTAATGCTATTATAAAATTAATTATATATTAATATATATATATATATATATGTGTGTGAGTGTGTGTGTATTCTTTTTATTTTTTCATTTTTAATAAATAAACTTACATTTAAATTGTGAAATATTTTTAAAATTTGAAATAATTTCAATTGTACCAATTTGAGTTGGTGAAATCCAACAAGTTATTTCATTTACAGAGGTTAAACCATAAACGATTGCATCAACTTGTTGACCAACTTTAAATTGTTTAGATTGTGGTTTTAATTGTTCAAACATTGTTAAAGTGATAATTTTTGCAGTTGGTTCAATTGAAACGATAAAACAATTGAGTGTATTACCCTTTTTAATTGAATTTAATACTGATTCACCTTCTTTATCTGGTAATGGAATATTACAAACATGAAGTTTACCAATATAATCTTCAAAAGTAGTTATAACTTCAAAATCTCTAATCTCTTTAACACAAACTTCAATTTTATTTCCAATTTTAAATTTATCATTTTCATTAATTTCTTTTTTATTTACAATTTTTTCATTTTTTGGAATTGATTTAGTGGTTGTTGATGTTGTAGTTGATTTTGGAGAAATAGTAGTTGGTTTAGTAATAACTTTTTTTGTTGATGTAACTGTAGTTGGTTTTGTTGCTGTTTTTTTTACTTTTTCTACCATTTTTAAAAAAATGTTATTTGATCGAAATAAATAATTAAAAATAATCGTACAACAACGTAAAAAATAAAAATAAAAAAAAAAAATAAAAATAAAAAAATAGTCGTTTTTTTTTTTTTTTTTTTTCAAATTTAATTTTTTTTTATTTTTATTTTATTTTTATTTTTATTTTTTTTTTTAAGAAAATCTGGAAAAACGAAAGATTAAAAAAAAAAAAAAAAAAATAAAAATAAAAATAAAAATAAAAATAAATTAAACCATGGAAACATTATTAACATCACTTAATACAACATCAATTGGTTCTAATATTACAACAACAACAACAACAACAACAATCACAACAACAATCCCAACAACAACCACAACAACAACAACAATCCCAACAACATCAAATAATAATGATAATAAAGAAGAAGAAATTTTAATACCATCATTATTATCATCAGAATTAATTTCAAATTCAAAGAATTCAATAATTAAACAATCAAAAGAAAAAGGTAGATATGTTGTAGCAAAAAGAGATATTAAAGCTGGTGAAAGTATTGTATTTAGAGAAGAACCATATGTAGTTTGTATGAATTATAAAGATCCATATGAAAGAAAGATTTGTCATCATTGTTTTGGATTATCATCAACTACATCAAAATCAATGATAACTACACCTGATTTTACATTACATTGTGAAACTTGTAATATCGTTTGGTATTGTTCAAACTATTGTCAATCAAATGACCTTACCTATCATAAACATGAATGTTTTACCTATAAAAGAATGCAATCATCATCACAATTTGATACATCATGTAAAACTTCAATTAAATTATTACTAAAATTAATAATTAAACAATATTTAGAAATTAAAGAATTATCAATTAAAATAAATAATGATTCTTCATCACCATCATCATCAGTTAAATTTAAAGATATTTTAACATTAGAAACTAATTTAAATAAATTTTCAACACAAAGAATTACAGAATTTAGAATGATTTCAAAATTTATTGAAAAAACAATGGATAAAGAATTTTTAAAAATTATATGTCCAACTAATAGGGAGGTTATAGAATTTCAAAATAATTTAATAAAGTTAATGTGTATATTAGAGTGTAATTCCCATGATATTTCATTTACTATTCCACAATCAACCAAATCATCATATGAATACTGTTCGATTGGTATTGGTCTTTTCTATCATTCATCAATGTTTAATCATAGTTGTAATCCAAATATTTGTAAAGTGATTGAAAGTAAACAACATGCACAACCAATTTCCAATGAAATGGTGGAATATTCAGGTAACTTTGCAACACATTCAATGATTGCAATTAAAGATATTAAAAAAGATGATGAAATCTCTTTTAACTATATTCAAATCACACTTTCAAAAGTTGATAGATTAAAAAAATTAGAATCTGCTTATCATTTTCAATGTAAATGTTCAAGTTGTATTGGTGATATTAATCATAAACCATCAATTAAATCTCATTCACAATTTATTGAAAAATATATTTGTAAATCTAAATCTGGAAATTGTTCTGGAATTTTATTCCCGTTAAATGATAATTTAATTTGTAATATTTGTAGACCAATAATTTTAAAATAATAAATAAATAAATTAATAAAAATCTTAAAAAGAATACAATATTTTATTTTATTTGTTTATTTTATTTATTTATTTTATTTTTTAAAATATTTTAATAATTAATAATAAAATCTTATTTTTTTTTTCTTTATTTTTTATTTTTTTTTTTCCTTTTTTTTTTTTTTTTTTTATTTTATTTTCTCTTTTTTTTTTTAATCAAAATGTAAAGTTGAATAAATTTTCTTTGTAAACCAAAGATTACCTAAAAAACCAATACTTGAACAAAATAATGAAACCAAAATTGAAAATACTAAACTAAACATAAAATAATAAAATCCAACACCTTCTGTTTCAATTCTTGTAATACCAAAATAAATAAAATAAATAAATGTATATAAACCTGTTACCATTGGACCAAGTAATGATCTCCACCACCAATTATAATTCTAAAATTTAAAAAAAAAAAAAAAAAAAAAAAAATATAGAAAGAATTAATAATGGTTTTTAGTTTTGTTATTAATAAGAATTACATATCAGTATATATATATAAATTATTATTATAATTGAAAAAAACTTACTTCTAAAGATAATTGATAATATTCAATAATCATATTTGTTTCAACAATTGAAATTATCATTAAAATAAAAGTTAAAGCAAAACTTAATGAATAAGAATAATGTTCACCTAAAACCCAACTTGATAAAAAGAATGATAAATCTGTGAAAATGATAACAAATGGAATTATACCACCTAGAATCATATGAAGATATTGATTTTGATACCATTTTGCAGTTGGAATAAAACGTGGAATTGGATTAATTCTAACTGGATATTCAGCTGGTGGCCATGTTCTAACGAAATATGAACTTAACAATGAACATGGTACACAAACCAATAACCACATTGCCAATATGAAAAATACTGTTCCTATTGATGCACCATATGTAAATTTATTTGACCAAACTTGAAAATATCCAATAAACATTAATAATAAAATTGTAAATGGTATTAATGTTGTTGTCTTTATTAAAAATTAATAAAAAAAAGTATTAGTTTTAATAATTAATAAATAAAATAAAAATAATATGTGCACCATTTGTGTTAAAATATAAATATGATACATTACAATTACAGAATTATATAATTTTCTAGTACCACCTAACATTATATAAGTTCTCATTGAAGAATAACCATTAAAAATACCAGTAAAAGAGAAAATTAAAATTGAAGCAATTGCCATACCACCAGGTGTAGCGATTGAAGTTAAACCAGCCACAGAGAATACCATTAGAATAAAGAGTGATGCAACGATTTGAACACCAAAACCAATGATGATACTAAATGTCATGAAATTATTTGGAGATCTAAATACGTCGGCATAAATTGATTTCCAACCACCATCATCTGGTGATAATTGTGTATAGGTTTTACTATTTGTTTTTCTAAAGATTTTCAATAGAATGATTGCTAAACAAGCTGAAACTGCCAATACTATTATAAAACTCATTATTATATCAATATTTGATAGTTTGAATTGATTTACATAATAAATTGACCAACTTTGAAATGATTTACCACTATTGGTAGTGGTGGTTTCATGATTTCGAATTGAATATGTATATTGAATTGTTAATTGCTTGATTTTATCATCATCAAATAATTCTGGACTAATTTCAACACCACCAATACCAGAATCAATTTTACAATCAACACATGAATATGGTTCAACATTAACCGATTTTATCGTATAGAATCCTTTATCACTTTTAGTTGATGTTGAATTTATAATTATAATTAAATGATTATATAAATAATATTTTGAATTATATTTAAATCCAATTGGATGACCTAAATAAATATGATCATTCTCTGTATCATCATCATCTTCTTCTTCTATTGATGATGATGGTGATGATGATGAAGATGATGATGAAGATGGTGATGATGGTGGTGATGTTATTTCTGATGATTTTGAATTACTATTATTATATTCTACTAATCTATTATTTTTAAATAACTCACCAATTGGCAAATCATCAATAAAACTAAAAATAATATAAAATTAATAAATTTATTTTATTTTATTTTATTTTTTAAAAAATTACATACAAATTTATTCTAAAATGTTTATCAATTAAATATTTTAATTGATTAACATCATCTAATGTATAATTGATTGGTTTACCTAATGCTATACAATCTACTGATGTATGTAAACTTACTTCATCATATAGTGAAGTTGAATTTAAATCACCTGCCAACTTTGACATAAATGATTGTTTATATTCTATTGTACTTGGTTTTGGGAATGGATATTTATAATAATCAAATATTGATAGTCCTGACCTAACATTATTCATCTAAAATATGAATAAATATATATCTATATGTTAATTATATTACTACCAATCATCTACTACCCTACTTTTAATAATAATAATAATAATAATAATACTTACATATACAGGTATCTTGTCATTTGTTTTATAATAATTTGGTTTAGAATATGATATATAACGTGAATCTATAACATTATTAGAAAAAAATAATAATAATAGTACAACTATAATATTTAACATATTTATTATTACTATTTTATTTATATGTTTATTTTTTTATTTTTTTTTTGGTTTATGTCCTTCAAAATAAGAAAAAAAAAAAAAAAAAAAAGGGAGAAAAATAAAAAGAAAAAAATAAAATTTTAATTTTCAAAACAAAAAAAAAAAAAAATTAAAAAAAATAAAATTAAAAAAAAAAACTTATCCGAACTAGGTGGTCAACTTAACCAGTTTTTTTTTTTTTTTTTTTTTTTTTTTTTTTTTTTTATCCTGTTTATTTTTTTTTTTTTTTCGATTTTTAGATTTTTTTATTTTTTAGATATTTTATTTTTTATTTATTTTATTTTTAGATTTATTTTTATTTTTATTTATTTATTAATTAAATATTCTCTTTCCATTTGTTTATTTGGTTTATTTACAACTTTTCTTTTCATTAATTTTAAGAATTGAGGAGAGGTTGCCCAAACTAAACTATTTGCTAAAGCTTGTAAACTAACGGAAACAGCATCTAATAGAATAAAGAAAGTTTTCTCTATTCCAAAATATTCTAGAGTTCTTAATACAGTAGCAGGGAGCCAAAATATGATGAAAATCAATACGAATTTCATTAATTGAATTTTGAATTCCCTAGCTTGTTGATTGTATCTCATTGATTCTGTGGGTAATAGTGATGATGGTTTACTTTTCTTCATCTTTACTAAAATCAATATTAAAATGATAATCGATGTTGTAATTGTGAAATACAATGGCACCAATTCAAAGAATCTATAAGGATTATTAGCACCAACTATCCAACAACCTGTTGATGATGGTCCATATTGTTTACTTATACCAATTATCGTTGCATTAACTAAACAAAATCCCCATACAAATAAATGATACCATTTTAATGTTTTATCAATTGAATTTTGTTTATTACTATTATTACCACCACCACCACCACCAATATTATTACTACCAATATTATTATTATTATTCTTTTTTTTCATTTCAAAATAACTGTGAAACACTTTCACAGTCATAGTATATGACCACATAATTGTTGCTTGTCCAAAAAATTGTGAAAATAATCCTAATGAAAACTAAATAAAATATTAATAATTTTTTTTTTTTTATTTTTTTTTTTAAAAAAAAATACATACACAATAAGGATTAGTATCAGTTGATGAGGTTTCGTCACTGAATTGTGGTATATTTATATAATAGAATATAATTGTTATGATATATTTGGATGTAAAAAAGAAATCGGAAATTGCTTGAAAGAATATAAAATTTGAACCACTATTTTTAAGCTTCGCATATAATAACCATGTAATTATAATAAATAATGACCCTATCATTGATATGGGCGCACATATCATATAAATTAATATGATATCCTTCATCTTTTATTATTGAAAAAAAAAATAAAAAAAAAAAAATAAATAAAAAAAGTATTTATTTTTTTTTTTTTATCTTTTGTGTAATATTTTCTAAAAAAAAAAAATAAAAAAGTGAATAGAAAAAAAAAAAAATAAAAAAAAATAAAAAAAAAATAAAAAAATAAAAATAATAGAGTGAGATTTATGTGGGTTATGAGAGAGAATGTCACTTTTTTTTTTTTTTTTTTTTTTTTTTTCAAAGTTTTTTAATTTTTTAATTTTTTTTATTTATTTTTTTTATTTTTTTCAGTCTGAATGGATTTAAAATTTGTGATTAAAAAATGATATTAAATTGATTGAAATATTATAATCTAATAAATGATAAAATTTTATTATTTATTTTTATTTATTTATTTATTCTATTCTAATAAATTTTTTTATTTTTATATTTTTATTTATTTTTATTTATTATTTATTTTTATTCTTATTTTTTTTTAATTTTTATTTTTTTTTTTTTTAAACTCCAACCGACAAATTTTAAAAAAAAAAAAAAAAATATAATTTAAAGATATTTACAATGTGGTGGTTTGATAGTTTATTTTTTTAATTTCAATCCAAATGATTATCACTTTCATTTGGATTGAAAAAAAAAAATAAAAAAATAAAATTAATTATTTCTTGATTCAGAAAAAAAACAAAAATTAATTATTACTTTTTTTTTTTTTGGAATGGAATAAAAAAATTTAATATTTGGTCGGATGGTATAGTCCCTTATAAGGCTATCATAATAGATCATTTCAATTGGTCAGATGGGTAGTCCCTTAGTTATCATAATTAACGATGTTACGAAACCTAAGGTTGTTTATTACAAATTTTAAATTATTATTTTCACTCTGTTCATTATTATTTCTAAAATTAGAATTATTTTAATTATTCTCTTATAGTAAATTATGTGTTGTAATATAATTGTGTAAATATGCAATTATTGTAAATTATTAAATATGTTTATTATAATTTTTCAAACATAATCAACCTTATTATATTTAATTTCTTAATTTATTTAATTGTATTTCTCTAATAAAAGGTTTTAACATAACATGAGCAATAATTTATGCGAGTATTTTAATTATTTTATTAAGTTTTTAATTATATATAAAATTATTGTGGAGATATTCAGCAATTATGTCGATTCATTTTATACAGTTTAAAAGAAAATTAAAATTTATTTTTTTATTAGTTTTTATATTTTTAATTCAAGGACTAAGAGACCCAGAAGTTGAAACTGAGAATCGAACTCACGACATTAAAATTGCGATTCTTTTTTTTTTTTTGAATTGGATAACGCAATTATTATTTGCTTCTCCTTGAGATGTTAGATCTCATTTTATTTTATTTTTTTTTTTTTTTTTACAGGGTCTCTAAAAGAGGGGTTAGTTTACTTTTTTTTTTTTTTTTTTTTTTTTGTTTCGAATTTTGAATTGTATTATTACTTTTGATTAAAACATCTTTTTTGTCCAAACTTTTTTCTAAATCTTTTTTTATTTTATCGTCTGGTTCGTGATTGATGTTTATGACGTATTTGAATTGTTTTTTTTTTAATTGAGTTTTATCCACAATTTCGCTTATTTTTTGTAGGCATTTGTGTTGCTTAATATTTGTGGTGTTGTTTGTAATTTTCATTTTATTTTCTTTCTATTTTTTATATTTTTCTTTAAAAAGTTAAAAATCTGGAAATTTTCTGATTAACTTGGTTCCCAG
>NC_007091.3:3756910-3758079 GCF_000004695.1 Dictyostelium discoideum AX4
ATTGCGTGAAGAGGTGAGTTCCATTGTCTGCTAAATTGTAATAGCTTTAGCGAGATTAGTGAGTCTAATTTATTTTGTTCTTCTGGCCGTTGTTTTGATTTGATTCTTAATGTTTTGTTTATAACCGCTTGTGTCCTGTCCCATGCAGCTCTTTGTGTTTTAATTAGTTCACGTATGACTTGTTGTCTGTGAATTATTATTTCTTTTTCATCGTGAATGAGTTTATTTCTTTTGTGCCAGATTTTATCGAATATAATAGCTATTAAATTGGCTACTAGTGCAATTTGTAGATGGTTTAAAATCTTCACATTCCAGGTGTGAGTGGTGTGTCCAGACTTAGTTAGGGTGTAGTTGAAGATTTCTTGTGTGTTTTTGATGTGGGCTTTGCAGTTGAAGAATATATGTTCTGAGGTCTCATCTTCCCCACACTGTTGGCATGGCATGTTGTATATTTTTGGTAGTGCTTTCAGTGTGTATCTCCATAATAGATCTCTACCTTTCATGTTTATTATTTTTTTGATTTCTTTAAATGGAAGGTGTTTGCTATTAATTTTGGTCATTATTTCTTTTTGGCCAGGAGTTGGTATGAATTTGTTGTGTTCAGGAGATTGAGTTGTCATCATATCCTCGTATATTTTTTTTAATTTTGGGAGGTGTTCGTAGTGTGTTTGTTTATTTTGTGGAGTTTTTAATTGGGTCCATGCTTGCTTGCATTGCCAGTGTAGTTGTAGTTGATTTTGTTTTGTTGTTGTTTTGTTGTTGTTGTTGTTTTTGAGTTCCTCTTCCCACAGTTTTATATATGAACTAGGAGTGTTACTTACTCTTTGGTGGAGGTATCTTTCGAATAACCATGCTTTCTGTGCTAGTTCTCTTGTCTTCAGGTTCCATAAGTTTAGGCCACCATTGATATAGTTGTTTTGTCTTCTTTGTAGTGAAAGAGAGTTTTTAGATTTTGTGTTGAAAACGAATTTTACGATGTTATTTTCAATACTATTGTGTTGTGGTGTGGTGTTGATGTAAGTGTGGAACGTTAACTGAGATAGTGCATATGTTTTTGCCATTATGAGTCTGCCCATATAGGTTGATGAAGTTGAGTTCCATGTTACTAGTTTAGCTCTGATGTTGTCTGAGATTGTATTGATTTTGGATTTGATACCCTTATTGTGAAG
>NC_007091.3:3758179-3763598 GCF_000004695.1 Dictyostelium discoideum AX4
TATAAAATCCACTCAAAGCTAATAAACAATAGAATAATCCCAATACTAACGAAAGTGATCAACCACAATCAAAAAGGTTTCGTACCAGGCAGATTCATTCTAGATAATATCATATCAATGAACGAATTAATCAATAAAAGAATTGATAAAAGAATTAACGGAATAATTACACTATATGATTTCGAAAAAGCTTTTGACTCGATCTCACACGGTTCAATACTTAGATCACTACAACACATCAACATTCCAACCAATATAATCAACCTGATAATGAATCTACTCACCAAATCTGAAGCAAGAATTGAAATTAATGGTAGAACTACTATACCCTTTGAGATCAAAAGAGGAGTTAAACAAGGAGATCCACTATCACCCACCCTGTTCGTCCTTGTAATAGAGGCTTTAGCTAGAAAAATTTTACAAGATGACCGAATTACTGGCCTTCCTCTAAACAACAGCAACCACAGAGAGAAATTCCAAAGCTTTGCAGACGACTCGGCTTCAATGGTCCCAGACTCTCAACAACTTGAATTAGTACTACAACACTTCAATTCATTTTGCAAAGCCACTTCCTCAAAACTAAACATCGACAAATCTTCATCAATTCTTATATGCAACCCAGACAATACCAACCAAAGAATTCCAATATCTACAAATCCAGAAAGATACTTGGGATACTTCTTCACAGGCAAAGGGATAACAAGAAAAATGCCAGAAATATTAAACACAATAAGATCATCCTTAGTACTATGGAAAACCACTGACTCAACAATCAAAACCAAAACCAACATCCTCAAAGCATTCGCACTCTCTAAATTAACCTACTATTCATATGTAGAGAACTTTAAGAAAGAGGAATTAAACCAAATCAATAAATTAGTCGAATGGTTTTTATCGGCACCAAACAACAAAAATGCTAGTGGATTTCAAGTTATTAATTTAATGAGAACCAAAAGAGCAAGATACCCACTAAAAGTAGGGGGTTGGAACATTTGGAATATAGAATTGAGACAACTGGCGCAGAAACTTTGGATCATAAACCAGTTCATCCTAGCACTAGAAACCAAACAAACAAACTCATCGCATCACAAAAGCTGGGAATATCAGATCCAAAAAAACAAATTCACATCCAGATACCTAAAAGAAAACTTAGACGAATGGAACAAAATAAGAATAAAAAAAGCAATCTTCAACAATAATCTCACATCCATAAAAAACGAAAATGGACAACCACTTTCACTGGCAGAATGGTATACCACAATTCAAGACCAAAATCCAACCATCCCTAAAACGGAATTCCAATCATCTCTAAACTTAAGAGGCTACAGCTATAATCAACTCTTCAACAACATACTGAAGATAAAAGACCCTAAAACAAGAGACACAATGTTTAGATTCCATGCCAGATGCCTTCCAATAAACTACCTTCACAACAAACAATGCCCACTCTGCAAAGAAGATATGAGCAAAGACCCATACGGTCACCTGTTCTTCTCATGCAAGAAAACAAAACAATTCATCTATATTACCACAGGCAAAGGTAAAAACTGGCACCATACAAGAATTAGGCAAAATAACAATTTCATTAATAGAATAACTCCAAAATTGTCACCGACAGCCAAAAAAGATCAAGAAGTGAATGCAGATTACGCCAACCACAGATTCCACAAAGAATACTTTGAATGGAACTATAAAGCAATAGACTATGATCTAACCAGATCATTCGCATATAGAAACCTAATGGCCCTTATCCTCCACAACATTTGGATTTGGATTTGCAATCAAATATACAGTGAAGATCCTTTAACAGATGAATCACTATCATACAGCTCCCTTCTAAAGAAATGGCACAAATTGGCCCCTTTAGAATACATCAAAAAAGCAAAAGATCTGAAAAACTTATCAGCAAAAGACCATAATAACTTCAAAGATCCTAAGATCCTTCTCACTTCAACGATCAAGGTAAGAAAAACAACAGCTAATTACTATTGTATTCCAGAATCATTTTTCCCAAATATTATATCTTTTGATCAATTCATATGATTAAAATAACCCTTCAGCTAAATGATAAGCCTTTAAATAAATATTAAATAAAACTCGTATTTACACAGATGGGCATATATCAATTTTGTTTATCCCATTTTTAAAAAAAAAAAAAAAAAAAAAAAAAAAAAAAATTTTGGATGTCATTTGAGCAATATCACAAACAAATTTTTTTTTTTTTTTAAAATTTTTTTTTTTTTTTTTTCCAAAGAAGGAATTTCAATAGACACAATTAAAAATTATATTTACAGTTAAAACATTCTTCAAATATACAAAAGGTAATGTTTAGATTTTCCGCCATAAGTTTAATATTAAATTAATTAAAAAAAACCTAAACTGGATATATTTAATACAAACATATTTAAATGGTGTTAGTTTTAAAAATTCAAGAAGTAGCTTTTCTTTGGTTCCTTGTTCAACTGTTTCAAAGGGTCCAATTTTGGTTGTTTCTAATAATTAAAAAATTGAAAATAAAATAAAAAAATTAATTTCACAACCACTCAAAGGAATTGAATATATATTTATTTTTAGATTTTAATTATTTGTGAGATCTAAACCTCTGTGTCATGGCAATTTTATCACATATTAATTGTAGACCACCCGAGATTAATATTTAAATTAACATGCTGGTCCAAACTGAGAAGTATGATTTGTTAACGCCATTATGTTTCTTCATGAGAAGGATCTGAATGGGTAAAAATTTACACATTTATATCCCCATTCAAAGTATTCTATGAGGAATCTAAGATTTGGGTAGTCAATGTTGAACCTCATGACCTTTTTACATATTTGGTGGAGTTATTGGCATAATTCTGTTACATTGAGTAGGAAGTTTTTTAATTAGATAGGTTGTTAAATTCTCCTTATGAAACTTGATCTCATTTTATAATAATTTACATGGCCTCTAAATGAAAGATAGGTTGGAATTTGTTAAAGGTTTTTTTTTTCACTAAAAAAAGAAATTAATATATTTAATAATTATTAATAAAATTTGGCAAATTGAAAAGCTGACAGTGAATATAGTTTTTATTATCTTAATAATTATTTATTATTTTTTATATAATTTTATTTTATAAAATTTATATGGTATATATTTATTAATTTTTAACTTTATTTATTTATTTATTTATTTATACAATTTGTTAATTAGCGTTTGTAAATTTGTAATTTGAAAATTGAGTTTTTAGGAATACAGAGTTTCTGACTATTGATATTAATAACTTGTAGATTATTAAAATGGTTATTTTCCGAGATGAAAATTGGGTAAGATATTTGGAAATTGTTGATGTTTAATAATTAAATTATCTTGTTCAATCCTAAAAAATTCTTATTTTTAATATTTAATGTTCTGGAACCAAACTAAAGTAAATATAACGAAAGTGGTCAAATGTAATGTTTATTTCTTAATTTTGGAATTTAAATTCTCTTAATATTTATAAATTTATTTATTTTTAATACCTTTTTAGGCATATAATTTCTTTTATATTTTTAATTCGAGGACTTATACATCTAGAAGACTGAAGTTGAAACTGAGAATCGAACTCACGACCTTAAAATTGCGATTATCTCAAACCATCAAAATTTATTGTTTCACATGGTCGGATGGTGTAGTCGGTTATCACGGTTGCTTTACACGCAACAGGTCTCGAGTTCGATCCTCGGTCGGATCATATCTTTTAGTTTTTTAATCTTTTTTGCTAAAAAAAAAAAAAAAAAAATAAAAAACCGAAAAAACAAAGAAATAAACGAGAATTTATACATATAATAAATAAATCACTGTTATATCTTCACCGCCACATTCATTCCTCTTAATTTTACCCTTTTTTGCTCAATAAAGCAAGGGCTATCGTCCTATATACTTTTCAACAATGGCTGATGATCACTCAACTGAATTACAGTTAAATCATACAGATAACAACACAACCAATACAAATAATACCTCCACAACCTCAACAACAAAAAACAAAAGTGCAAAAATCGACACACCTAAAAAACAAACCCCAACAAACCAACTCTCACTAAACAAAGGACTTGATAATCAATTAGATATCATTGCACCTCCATCAATCACAAGACCACTCTCTTTCTTAGAAAAAAACAATAACACCATCAACATTAAGTGTTACTTTAATCAACCACACATCCGTGAAGAATTAACCTCAAAAGATGACACAAGAATTCAACAAATTCACAAAAACATTCACAAACTCTTCGAAGATATACTGTCGCCATCAGCATTCAAAATAATTGGTGCAACTGCCTTCGTAAATTGCAACGTTGATAAATTAACTTCAATAATCAACCTTCAAAACCAACTTGCACTAAATATCGACAAACTCAACTATAGATTCGATATATCATCAAATGATTATGCAATCATTAAAACATTCATTAAAACGTACTCACCCAAACATGCAAACGATGCAATTACAAACAACCTCACTAAATTCACCAGTTGTACATCAATTGAATCATTTACTGTCACATACTCATATGCTGTTGCGTTTAAAAGCTACATTATAACATATCATCTAATTGATCACACACACAACATTGTTGATCAAAAGATCGAACAACCATCTGGTATCACAAGATATATCAAAGCTGCAACACGTAGTGTCACTAAACACAAAATTCAACATGCAAAAAATGCAGATATGGCAACAACTATAAAAAATGCCATCACAAACCCAAACATGAACAAAAACAATCAACCACCAAAAAACAACATTAAAACCCCACCAATCAACGAAATTGCAAATTCCAATCGCAATAATAACTCACTTCAAAATAGTGGTTCAAAAGCTATACTAAATGAATCACTTGATATTAACAATCAATCCCAAAACAATAATGAAATTTCACACAAAAGTGATTCTTCAAATAATAATAACGGGAAAAACTCATTATCAATGAGCAATCCAACCGATCCAACAATTGTACCACAAAAACCTCTACAATCTCAACCAAACAAACCAAGTGCACCAACTCCAAATCCAATAAATACAAGAAGAAGCAGCAATGCCCTGACTACACAACCAGTCAATACTGGTGCTGCCAAACCTAGTAAGGTATGAGCTCAAAAATCAACTTTATAACTTGGAATTGTAGAGGATTCACTGAAAACCCAAACAATCAACACAATTCCTACCAAAAAGCTGTTGACACACCCCAACTACTTATATCAAAACTTCCACCTCGTCCAACAATCTCAATACTCACTGAACTCAATTCATCACCATTACAAATTAAACATGATTTTCCCGATCACATCATCTCTGTCACCAAACGAGGAAATGGTGTAATCATCATTAACCATAACCCAAACACACTCAAACTCAAACACATATCAACAATTGATGGTAGAGCTATTTTA
>NC_007091.3:3763698-3791198 GCF_000004695.1 Dictyostelium discoideum AX4
TCAGCCACTTTATTTGTAATTGTAATTGAAATATTAGCAAGAACAATAAATGCAGACAATTCAATAATTGGATTACCAATTTCACCCAATCCACAAATTAAAATCAAAATTTACCCAATTTGCAGACGACTCTACAACATACAACATCAACTACGAACAACAACAACAATCAATCAAACATTTCGATAATTTCTGTGCTTCAACATCATCATCTTTAAATTTTGACAAAAGTGCAATAATAGAAATCAACCCCCACAAAATCACTGATAAACACATAATAAACAACATTCCACAATCAAAAAGAATTCCAATAACCAAAAAAGATCAATCAGAAAGAGTTCTTGGCTATTTCTTTAATCATAATGGTTTACATAGGAAATTACCAGAAACAATGAAAACACTGTTTAAATCATTAGTGCTATGGAAAACTAGTGGTACAACATTAAAAACAAAAACAACCATCATAAACACCTACTCACTATCACCAATAACATATTTATCATACCTTGAAGAATTTACAAAAGATGAAGAAATTCAAATTAATAAATTAATCTCATGGTTTATGAATTCTCCCGCAAATTCTGAATCACCAACTCTCAATACCAATTCCATTGAAAACAACACATCAACCATCCATTCACGTGCAAAAATACCTTTGATGTGTTATGATAGATCATTAAAACCATTAAAAGAAGGTGGTTGGGGTATGTGGAATATACAATTACGTCAAGTTGCTCAAAAGATTTGGATATACAACAGATTCTTACAAATGCATAAATCTGCAAACAATTCAATATACATGATAAGTTGGATGGATCAAATCATCAACAAATCAATCTCTTCTCCATACCTTATAAAAATAAAAAAAGAATGGGAAAACTATGCAACTCAAATTGGACATCTAAAAGATAAAGTTCAAATCCTACAACCAATATTAACAAAAAACCAACCCTCTCAAACATTAAACACAAATAATATTTCACTACCACCAACACTCAAAGAAATCTACTCGACAATACTAAACAATCACCAATGCAAATCAAAAGACTATATTGGCAAGAAATATTCAGATCTACTTCTTACTTCGCACCAACAATCAATACAACTATTATGGAAATACACATACGACCAACTTTTTGTCAAAATTCAAAAATTAAAAGATCCAAAAGGCCGAGATACAATGCAAAGATTCCATGCTAGATGTCTTCCGATTAATCATCTACACAACAAAGTTTGCCCCATTTGCAACAATGAAATGAATAATGATCCCTATGGTCATTTGTTTTTCAATTGTCAGCACACAATCAACTTCATTAACCACGACAAATTAAAATATTTTATATATAAAAATTGCAATGGAAACAAAAACTGGTCACTAACAAAAAACCAAACAACAAAATTATACACACTCATCTATAAACCACAAACAAACAACAAAGCATTTAAACCAGATCCAACTATCAATATTAATTTTCATTTTGCAGAAAACGCACAATATAAAAAATACAGGTTCAACTGGAATTATATAAACACAAATCTTGATCTAGTCAGAACACATGCATATTGGAACATAATCTCATTAGTTATTCACCAAATATGGATATGGTTATGCAAATCATTATTTGACATCAATATAACTCAATCAATTGATAATTGGAACAACCAAATAAACAACACAACACTAGATTATGATATATTAAAATCAAAATGGCACAAGCTAATAAGATTGGAATATTCAAGAACTTTATCAAACTTTAACCAATACTCAATTAAAAACAACCTCACAAAAACTAAAAAAGAAACCCAATGGTCCGAAACCATCAAAAAATTTAAAAAAGAATGGAGCATAAACACAAATGAACCAATTCCAACAATTACACCACCAATTAATTATTAATTACCTAATCTAAAATATAATACTATTTTAAATTCACAAAAACTAAAAAACCTAAAATAAATAAATAAAAATAACATACTAATTGTATACTACAATAGTTTATTTATATCAAAAAAAAAAAAAAATTTTTGCTAAATCTACCTTATTATAGTTCTTGCTACCGATTCATGCAAGTTTCACTAATTTTGCATGTCATTCAAGCATGTATCATTACAAAACATTATTTTTTATTTTTTTTAATTTTTTTTTACAATCCAAAACACATAATTTTTTATTTTTAACAAATAATAACAAAGAAAAAAAAAAAATGACGTCACCCCCATACAAATCCAATACACCTTTTTCGACACCTAAATTTTAATTATTCACATTTATTATTTATAAAAAATAGTTTAATAAAAAAAAAAAAAAAAAGAAAGATAATATTAGGAAATAAAAAAAAAAAGATTATATTAATTATTAAATTTTATTTACCAAGAAAATGATTTTTTTTTTTTATGTCCTTTCATAAATTATTTTTTAAATTTTCAGACTTTTTAATTTTTCGTTTTTAAAATTTATTTTATTTTTTTTGTAGATATTTAATTTCTTGTGTTTATTCAAAATGTCATTGTTGCTAATTTAATAATTTTATTTTGATATTTTTGTTTTTTTAAATTTTTAAACACAACAAAAAGCATCAAAACTCAAAAATGTTCATGATCAAAATAAAATTCTCTGAAAAATGTTTGATTTGTTTTTTTATTTTTTTTTATTTTTTTTTTTTTTAAAAAAAAAAATATCGGTTATAAAAAAAAAAAAAAAAAAAGTTATTTTTGAAAAAGATAAAAATAAAAAGTTTTATTTCTCTTTTCTTTTTATAAAAAAATGGATGAGAGACATACATTAAATGTTCAAATAATTGAAAATGGTGTTGATGGTAGATGGTAAGAAAAATCAAAAAAATTTGGATAAAATCTTTAAATTATATTTTTTAATCATTTTTTAATCATTTTTTTTTTTTCTTTTTTTTTTTTTAATAAAAGGGATAAAAAATTCATTATAATTGAAGGATCTGAAATTAGAGTAAAAGAAAATAGAGATAGTTTAATGATTTCTTTTTCAATAAAATTAAATCATGTGGAAGTTTTACCAAATTATGGTGAAAGTTATGTTACAGTTACATCTGAAGAGAATAGTGGTGGTGGTGATGTAGAAATGCAAACCAAAAGTAATACAGTTATAAGATTAAAACCATTATTTTCGCCAACTCCAATTATATATGCATTTGAATTAAAATCTCAAACTGAATATGATCGTTGGGTTTCATTTATTCAAAATAGTAAAATAATACAAGAACCAAAGGAAGAAGAAGAAATTAATTATAAATCTCCTTCATCTTATAATGAAGAACCAAAATCTTACAATACTCATCATGGTGGTAAAGGATGGAGACACACTTTAAAAAAAATTGCTCAAAAAACTGGATTAGTATTAGGATTTTTAGTTTATACAGTTTTATTAGCTGCATTATTTGGAGCAATGTGGATTTATTATGTTGGTCCAATTGTAACGATTGATGAAATGGAAACAACATGTTATATTAATTCTAGTGAGTAATGTATCAAAAAAAAAAAAAAAATTATTTTATTTTATTTATTTTATACTAATAATTATTTTTATTTATTAATAAAAAAAATAGATGGGGATATATAACCAAAGGATATTATAGTGTTGATTTTAATGTTACATATCAAATTGAATCTGGTGAAATATTAAATAATATGATGATTCAATATTGTAAAGGTTTTTTATGTACAGTTGGATTGGATGCCCAATATCAAGTTTCAACAAATAATACATGTTATTATGATAATAAGGATACAAATTATGTTTACTTTTTCTTATATCCAATGATTGATTATAGATTAACAATTACATTTGGTATATGTGGTTCATTATTTGGAGTTTGGATAATTTTCTTAATTATTGTGTATGTGTAAATCATTAAATGTATTATTTATTTATTTAAAATCATACTAATATTATATATTTAATTTTTAGAATTTATGTACTTTATAAACATTTTAATAAAAAATAAATTAAAAATAAAAATAAATTTGGAATATCAAAAAAAAAAAAAAAAAAAAAAAGTTTCTAAACATTTTTGTTTTTAAAAATAAAATTTTTTAACTCTCAAAGAAGTTATAATTTTTTTATTTTTAATTTTAATTATTATTAAAAATTTTAAATTTGAATCCAATCATTTATTAATTTATAAAACTAAAAAAAAAAAAAAAAAAAATTAAAAACAAATTTTATAAATAAATATATATCTAAAACATTTAATGTTGTATGTTTGGCCAAACATATAATTACCAATCCAATTGCACAAACCCATCAACTTGTAAAACAAAAAAAGTTTTTTCTATTTTGAAGATTCAAAATTACTATCAAAACTATCCTATTGAGAACTCAAATATTTAATTGCATTAACAGTCAAGATCCAGGAATTTCATTTGGTCATTTCATTTCCAAATCAAATGAGAAAAAAATGATGTTTTCAGATAGTTACAAATTTCAACATATGCTCTTGCATTTCTTTCAACTCAACCTATTTTAATTATAAAAATTATTTTAATTCTGTAGGAATGATAAATTGATATTTATATATATATATCTTATAGGTATACCCTCAGGCTTCCACAATTTGAAAATCTTCTTTTTTTCGAATGTTATTTCAATAAAAAAGGAAATTTTACCCTTTTTCAAAGATATTTTGTTTTTTTTTTTTTTTTTTTTAGTTAAAATAGTATACTAAATTAAATTTATTAATTTAAAAACATTTTCTATGAACAATTGATGGATCAGATTAATCATATTCTTCTTTAGAAATCCACATTTGTTGGAAAGTTGAGAGTGGATTTCAAAAGAAGAATATGTTGAAATCTTATAGAACGTTACGTTCTGGTGGAGCAATGATTTTAATTTTCATTGTTGATGGTGCTAAAGCAGTTAATTCTTTATTCATACGATCTGCAATACCTGGGAACATAGTTGTACCACCTGATAAGACTACATTACCACATAAATCTTTACGAATATCAACATCACATTTCATGATTGAATTGTTGGTGGTTTCATGAATACCAGCTGATTCCATACCTAAGAATGATGGTTTAAAGAGAGCTTCTGGACAACGGAAACGTTCATTACCAATGGTGATAACTTGACCATCTGGTAATTCATATGATTTCTCCAATGCTGATGATGAATTTAATAAATAATCATTTTTAAAAAAAAAAAATCTTTTTTTCATATAAAATCTAAACCAAAAAAGTAATTTAAAGGAAAAAATTGGTTCTGATTTTTTTTTTTTTTTTTTTTTTTGCTTTTAATTTTTAATTAACAAAAAAAATAATTTTCTTTAAAAATAAAAAATAAAAAAAAAAAAAAAAAAAAAAAAAGATATAATCCCATATGAAACTACCTATTTTAATATTTTTTCTCAAATTTTCCAAAAAAAAAAAAATAAAAAAAAAAAAATTATTTAAAACTTGATAATATTCTTTTTCATCATAAAAAATGTTTAACACATAAAAATAAGTTTTTACATTGTGGTTACTTTTTTTTCGATAGACATTGTAGGTTTGGTGGCAAAAAAAAAAAAAAAAAAAAAAAAAAATTATTTTAAAATTATCAAAAATTAAAATAAAAATAAGGAATTTGTAAATAGAAATACCCCATTTTGTTTTGAAAAATGATTTTTTTGTTGATGTAATTAAATTTAAGTTATTTTACAATCATTGTCAAAAACTGAAAATTTAATATGTGAAATATGAAAAAAAAAAAAAAATAAAATAAAATAAAATGGGGTTTACCATGAAATTTGTAAACATGTATTTTAATTATTTATTAAATTTAACAAATAATTTTTTTTTTACAATAATGTAATATTATTATTATTATTTTTTTTTTTGTGAAGTATTTTTAAAATTTTTTATTTATTATTTTATTTTAATCATTATATTATTAATTTTTTTTTTTTTTTTTTTTCTTAACATTTTACTATTGTTTTTTTTAACCAAACCTCCAAAAAAAAAAAAAAATATCGTTTAGGAAATGAAAATTTTAATATTATCATTTTTCTTAATTTTAGGAATAAATTTAGTATTTTGTCAAAGTTCTATTTCTTTAAGTGCCACTATTTATGATCAAAGGTAAATTTAATTTTTTTTTTTTTTTTTTTTTTTTATAAAACATTTAATTATTCTTTTTAAAAGTTTTTAATTTTAATTAATTTTATTTTATTTTACTAATATATTTTGAAAGTCCTGCACGTAATCGTATGTAATTTTTTTATTAGTTTTTTTATAAAACTTTTTTTTAAAAAACATATTTATTTTTAAAATTAAATAATAATAATAATAAAAATAATAATAAAATTAATAATATTTAAAATTTTAATAATAATAGCTGATTTCGAAATACCAAATGCTCCAAATGCTGTAGTTAAGAATATGGTTCTAAGTACTTTAGGTGCTGATAAAACTCCAACCTATTGTTGTGGTGATAATGGTGTTTATTATAATGGTCAATTTGATATTCATAGCCAATCCACATTTGATTCCTGGTTCCATGAAATTGAAGGTATCAGTTATGCCGTTCCATACGAATTAGTTTTAATTGAATCGAAAGACGAACCAGGAATTTATGTATATACCTCTAGTTCTTTCTTCCCAATTGGTAATTAATTTAATTTATATTTTAAAATTTTTTTATTTAAATAATATTTTTTATTATTATTATTATTAATATTATTATTTTCCATATAATCCATAGATGGTAAAGGTTTTGATAATAAAACATTATACCCAGATGAAATCACCTATAATGGTCACAACTACCATTTTTGTATGAAAATTCATAGTAGTTTTACCTATCATGGTGGTGAATATGTATGTATTTATATTTTTTAAAACCTTTTATTTTATTTTACTAAAAACTATTTTTTTTTTTTTTTTTTTTTTTTTTTTTTTATTATTTATAATAGTTCACATTCGCTGGTGATGATGATGTATGGTATGAATTTAAAAATATATTGTTATTGTATAATTTGTAAAAAAAAAAAAAAAACAAAATTTTAATTATTTATCAAATAAAAATAAGGGTATACTTTGATAATAACCTTTTAATAGATTTAGGTGGTTTACATACAAGTGCATCTGAAACAGTTTACTTAGATAACCTAGGTCTCACTATTGGACAATCATTCCCATTTGATTTCTTTTACTGGTAATTTATTTAATATTGATATTAATTTTTTAAAAAATATAATCCAATTAATACTTATTAATCTATAAAAATTATACCAATAATTAAAAAATTATAACAATTTAAACTAAAGTGAAAGACATACATATGAATCTAATTTAAATATTATTACAAACTTGAATTTAACATGTATTGAATATGACGCATGTGGAGTTTGTCTTGGTAAATATTTTTTTTAAAAAAAAAAAAAAAAAAAAAAAAAACTAAACCTTACAATTAAATTAAATTAAGGTAAAAATGATACGTGTTGCTTTGTAAATAAATGTGAAACCATTAATAGATGTTTAGAAGCTGACTGTAATGAAGGAACCAATTTCCAATGTGATTACCATATAAAGAATTGTAGTGATGGTGATATTTGTGAGTATTTTTTTTATTTTTATAACAAAAAATTCTTTTTCTAACCTTAAAATTTCCCACATAAAACAGGTTCAACTGATGGTTGTGATATTGGTTTTGGATGTGTAAGTTGATTTTAATTTTTCTTTATTATAAACAAAAAAGATTAAATTTTTTTTTTTTTTTTTTTTTTTTTTCTTCTTCTCTTTCTCTCCTCTAAAGATTAATTTACCTATAAACTGTGATGATGGAAATTATTGTACTAAAGATTATTGTGATCCAACATATGGGTTTGTATTTAATATTATTATATTCATTTATTAATTTAAACACAATTCAATATTTATTAGCTCTCTCCCCTTTTTTTTTTTTTTTTAAAAAAAAATAGATGTTTACATATCGAAACTGCAAATTGCACTGAATGTTTAGAAACAGGTTGTGTAAGTTTAATTATATTTTTAAATAACATTTTGGTTTATAAAATATTTATTAATTAAACTATCATAATTTTCTATAGATAACTGTTCTCCCATGTTTCCCAGTAACATGTGACAGTTTAAATAGTAGCCACGTAAGTATTAATTTAATTTATTTTAGTTTTAAAAACCATTTTTTATAGTTATAATAAAATAATATTAACTAAATAATTATATTGATTTTTAAATAGTGTGTTGCTAGTGCTATGAATTGCTCAGATAACGATCCATGTACATCAACAGAATGCGTTAATGGAGAATGTACATATGAGTGGATTTGTGGATCAGAAGATTCATCATCTGGTGTTGTAGATTCATCATCTGGTGTTGTAGATTCATCATCTGATGTTATTGATTCTTCAGATATTATTATTGATTCTTCATCCGATATCCCAATACCAACACTATCACCTTCCCCTCAACCATCACGTTTCCCAACTGATACACCAACTAATACACCAATGCCACCAACCCGTCCTCCAACTCCAACTGAAGATCCAAAGATCTATGAAGATCCAGAAGATTTAGATAAAGATTGTTTACATTGTAAAGATTTAGGTTGCATACTAACTGGTAAAAGTTGTGGTTACTTAAAAAATGAAAAATACGAAAAATCAAATTGTAAAGAGAATTGTTGTTCACATACTCCAACTTGTTTTTAAATTTTCAATTTAATTTTAAAAAATAAAAAAATAAATAAATAAAAATAAAATTAAAAAAATAAAAAAATTATAATATTTTTTTTATTTATTTTCTTTTTCTTTTTCTAATTGTTCTCTTTCTTCATTTTCAAAATTATCAGTCATTTTTTTACAAAATAAATACATTGGACTATCAGGTTTATCAGCCAATTCAATGACAGCAGCTTTACAAAAACGTATATAGAGTTGTCTACGAATTTCAATCATACGATCAAGTGCATTACGATCTACTTTTTCACCAATTGTTGGTTCATAACCTTGTAAGAGTAAGTCAATGTATTGTTTTGGATTTGCCAATGGAACTGGACCACCCATACCAAATTTCTCTAAAGAAACTACACCCCAAATTGGAGCACTCAAGTCATATAGTAACCAAGACTCTTGTAATTGATCCCAATCAAACATAGATGGCATACCTATGGAAGCATCCCAATGATAATTACTTGGATTAACATCACCATGAATGATAGTAAATTGATTTGGATCCTTTGAACTCTCAATATCTAATTGATTAACTGGTACACCTTTTAATACACCACTATGTAATGTTTGCCAATGACGTGCTTTCTTTGACATCTCTGGATACTCTTTGACAAATGAACGAGTGAGTTTATGAAGTTCACCAAACCAACGACCTAAACCAATTGCCATTTCTTGATTTTCTAACCATTTCCATTCAACATAATTAATTGATTCACCAGTTGCATATTTAAATAAACAAATGATTAAATCATCAATCACTACCATACCTTCACCATCAACAAGGTTTGCTATGGTTGGACATACTGGTAATTTATTATCATTTAAATAATTCAATAATTTAACTTCCAATTTGGTTGATTCAATTCTTTCCTTCTTTGGATCTGGTGTAACACGAAGAATAAAATTCTCAGACTCTTTGGTAATTTCATTGATTTTACTAACTAAAAATGTATGATTTTGTGATGATTTTAAACATTTACCTAATTCAACACCCCAATATTTAAGTGCAATTGATTTAAGTTTATCATTATCCACTTCAATTTTTTCGAATAATCCCATTTTTTTTTTTTTTTTTGTTTTTTTTTTTTTTTTTGAGTTTTTTTTTTTTGAGTTTTTTTTATCAAAAAATAATTATAAAAAACTTATTATTTTGGTATAAGAAAAAAAAAAATTGTTTTACAAAAACAAAAAAAATTTTTTACTTTTTTTTTTTTTTGTTTGACATTCTTTGATTTTTAGCAGATTAAAAAAAAAAAAAAAAAAAATTTTTTTTTAAACCTTAACTTAAAAACAAATACAAAATCCTGGAACCAAAAAAAAAAAAAACCGATCATACCCCAAAAAACAAACGTTATTTCGGAAGTTCATCTCAAAAACTAAAAAAAAAATTATTAATATTCCCAAAAAAATAAAAAACAAAATATTAATAATTAATTCACCCACTCCACACAAATAAAATTAATTTAATTGAAAAAAAAAAAAAAAAAAAAAAAAAAAAAAAAAAAAAAAAAAAAAAAAAAAACAATAATAATAAAAAAAAAAAATAAAATAAAATGTAATCCAATGTGTTTGGTGGGAACATTGTTTGAAAGAATTAAAAAAAAAAAATAATAATAATAATAATAATAATAATAATAATAATAATAATAATAATAATAATATTAAATTAATTATCATAATAATTATAATTATAAAATGCATAAAATTATTTATTTATATTATAGAATTGATAGAAATTTATTTCAATTAAGAATTTTAGAGAATGAATATGGTATGTTATTTAAACAAAAAGCTCATGATAATAAAGATGTTTTAATTGATGCATCAGGTCATTGCTTTGTAATGCCAATTAAAATGGGAAATAAACCACCAAGATGGTTTACAATTTGTTCGTTGGAACATAAAACTTTTAAATCGGTAGAGTTGAATAATTTATCACCAAATTGTTTCGAAGTTATGCATATTGGCCATGAAGATTTAAATGATCCACAAGTTAATGAAAAAGGTGCTTCGAAATTCAAAGAACATACTTTACACATCTACAGATCAAATCAAACTGATAATGCTTATCAAGAAATGATCTTTAAAGATTTTTTTTCAAATTCTTCAAATGATTATCAAGTTCAATTTAATAATTATTTTGGTATAATTGGAAAAGAAGAATAACCAAAAATAAAAAAATAAAAAAAATAAAAAAATAAAAAAATACAATAATTATTTTTTATAGAATAATAGATAGATATAATTTATCTTTTTTTTTTTTATTTCTTATTTCTAATTTTCTTTTTTTTTTTTTTTTTTTTACTTATGGTGATATTGTTTTTTTATTTTTTTATTTTTTTTTTTTATTTATTTTTTTTTTAAGATCTTGGACTATTTGTACTTGAAGTATTATTAGGTTGTGGAGATAATATTGGAGAAGATATTGGGGACATACCATTTAATGGAGTTGATGGCATTGAATTACCAACACAAGATAAATAATTTTTTGGTGATACACTTTCACCACCACTACTACTAACTTCTAAACTATTTAAACTATTTGAACTATTTGAACTATTTTGTTTAGATATTTGAATTGGAGGTGAAGTTTTTGTATTGTTGTTATTATTATTTAAAGCTGTTTGTAAATTATTTGAAGAACTATTTAAACTATTATTTGATTTTGAAGAACCAAAATCAAATAAAGAAAAACCAGGTTTAATTGATTTCTTTAGAATATTCTTTTCAACTTGATCGGTTACAGAACGACTTCTACGATGACCAAACTCTAATTTCTTTTTACGTAACTCTGAAATCGAAGAGAGACCACCCCATAACGAAGAGATACCTCCACCACTAAGATTGGCTTTACTTGGACTAGTTGCCAATGCTTCCATCTCTAATTTCTTTTTTGATTCTTTTAATTCATTAATTTGAACTTCAGAATCACGAAGTTGTTTTTTAATTGAACTCATATCGACTTTTGTATTATCTTTCTTTGCCATCTTTTGGTATTCAATTAATACCTCTTTTGATTTCTCTTCCATTAAAATCAATGATTCCAATTTCTCCAATGTTCTAATACTAGTTTTATGACGTTCTTGAATTGATAACATCAATTTAACCGCATTCACTGTAAACAATTGAGTATAAAAGAAACCTTTAAAAAATTCTTGATATTTCTTTGGTAAACATTCTGTAATATCCTTTATATTATTTTGATCCTCTAAAAAGTGAATACTTTGCCTATTTAATAATTCAATACTTGAAACTGCATCAATTGTAAAATTTTCCATATTAATTATTGGTATATTATTATTATTATTATTATTATTATTATTATTATTATTATTATTATTATTATTATTATTATTATTATTATTATTATTATTATTATCTTGTGATTGAACTCGTGGTGACGCTATTATTTCTTTTTCATTTACATTATTATTATTATTATCTACATTAATATTATTATTGTCATTATTAAGACTACTATTATTATTATTATCATTATTGTCATTATTAGTATCACTATTATTATTATTATTACTATCATTCTCATTACTATTACTATTATTTATTTCTTTATTCAAACTATCTTCTATATTTTCTACATTTAATTCTTCTTGTTGTTGTTGTTGTTGTTGTTGTTGTTGTTGTTGTTGTTGTTGTTGTTGTTGTTGTTGTTGTTGTTGTTGTTGTTTTTGAATATACAAATTATTTATACAAGTAATTACACCAGTACTAATTTGATCGATTAACCAAGTTTGATACTCTCTAAAAGTTGTTGTAATACTTTGAGTGAATCTATGTTTTAAATGATCTATTGGAATTTGATTCTTTAGATCATTCATTTCTTTTTTATGAACTGTTAATGTATCACGTAACTTTTTTTTACCGGGTAATTTCGGTGGTGTCAATGTTGATGGTGGATAAATTAATTTCTTTTGATCAATATCAACTATTAAGTAATCTCTTTTATCATCCATTAATTCCGGTCCAACCTCTTCACATTGATATCCAATTATATATGGAAATGGTGCATCAATTGATTCAATTAATGATTCTGGTAATATTGGTATAAAACAACATTGCCAAACAAATGGTTTAAGTAATGGTATAAATGAAAATCTATACAAAAATTAAAATAAAATAAATATCATACTAATAACAATAATAATAATAATAATAATAATGATAATAATAATAATAAAACTTACACTAAAGCAGAAACATTTCCAAGATTTTTTGAAACTACTAAAACTGATCTTTCTAATAATATCCAACAATAAATATTTAAAATATCTTCTACTGATAATGATTCAAATGTTGGATGTAATGACCAATCTGCAATTAATCTATCTTCTGATCCAAGCTAATAATAAAAATCAATTATTAATAATCAATAATCTATATATATTCCTGATATATATAAGTAAGTATATATACATACAGGACAATGATAATCAGTTTTATAATTATGACAGGGTGCTTTAAATTGAACTTTTTCTTTTACACCTTCCATACTAATATTATAATATAAATTTAAAAGATCAGCAGTTGATGAACCATTATTTTGTGGGTCAGTTGATTGACTAAGTGAAAATAACATTAACATTCTTTCACCCTCTAATATTGAATGTAACATTTGAAAGTGTAATTGAAAAAATGGAAATCTTGTTAAAAAACAATAAACTCTTGGTGCTATAAACTATAAAAAAATTTAAAAATTAAAAATTAAAAATTAAAAATTAATTATTTTTTTTTTTTTTTTTCTTCTTATCTTTTCTTTATATATTAATTTACTTACATCATATTGATTTCTATTTAATGATTTTCTTTTTTCACCTTTAACTAATGGTTCCTCAGTTTGATATTTTGGTTGATTTAATGGTGATTTTTCATCTATAAAACCTGGTAATGTCTTTTTTTTAAAAAAAAAAAAAAAAAAAAAAAAATATATTATTAATATTTTAAAATATTTATATTTATATTTATATAAATAAATACTTACAGAAACTTCTTCATCTTTTTTAATACAAACACCATAATAAAGAGTATTTAAAGAAGTTATTAAAAATACAAATGAATGAGAAGGATTTAATAAATTTGAAAGACTTGAAAATGAAACTTGATTCAATGAAGAAGAAGAGTATGATCTAGCGGATGATCTTGAAACAACTCCACCATTTGGGAAACAGAATTGTTCAATCATATCATTTGGTAATTTAGTTTGTTCAGGTGGTGGATATTGATAGATGATTTGTGGTTTATGAGTTTGTATTTCATCATGTTGTGTCGATTTCAATTGAATGGTCGATGGTAATCCAACTACAAGGAAATGATCGAATATTTTACCTAATCTCGTTGGACTAATACCACCAACCAATTGACTTGTACTACCACTACCACTACCACCTCCACCTCCACTAAATTTATTGTTATTATTTAAATCGAATAATTTATCATCACTTGTACCCAGTATATTGACATCACCATCTAATAAAACTTTTTCACCTTTTGCTTTTGATTCTGCAAATAAACCCAATGTAATTATATCTGGATCAACTTTATAGTTATTATTACTACTACCATTACTTTGAATTCTATTATTATAATCAATATTTGTACTATATGTTTTATTATTATAATTTATTGTTGGTGATGATGTTAATGTTGCTGTTGTTGTTGACATTGATAATGTATTTTTTGTTGGTGTTGTAATATTAGTTTTTGTAGTGGTAGTGGTAGTAGTAGTAGTAGTAGAAGAAGAAGTAGTAGTATTTGAAGCTATTGGGGGTGATGTTTGTGGTGATGATGTTGTAGTGACAGATGATTGTGGTGGTGTAACTTTTTGCATTGATGACAATGTTTGTAAATTTGGTGATGATCTACTTAATGCTGATCTACTATCTAAATTTGAAAAACCAGATTTCATTGGTGGTGTTGGTAATGGTTTTGGAATTGGTTTTGGTATTGATGATAGTCTTGGTGATACCATTTCATTACCATTGGTAGTATTATTATGATTATTATTATTTAAAATAGTTCCACTACTTGTAATAATACTATTATTATTATTATTGTTGTTGTTGCTGTTGTTGGTAATATTATTGGAAGAGGATAGTACTGGAGATGATGGTAATGATGATGAACCAAATCTAATAAATTCTAATGCTTTTGTTAATGTACTACTTCTGGAATCAACATCGGCTATAGATTTTTTACTAATTTCAACTGTATTAGTGGTAGCTTCGGATGTAGTAATAGGTGTAGATTCGGAAATATTTGATTTAGTGTCTGGTGTGGATATAGTATTGGTATTGGTATCGATAGTAGTAGTAGTATTATTATTATTGTCGGGTATAATTATATTATTTTGACTTTTATTTAGTAATGGTGGTGATGGTGGAATAATATTTATAACTATACCCTCATCTTTAAAACTATTACTATTACTATTATTGTTAATGTTATTATCATTATTATTATTATCGCTAGTAGTATCTTTTGTTAATGGTGAGTTTTGTTCTGTATTATTTGTTTCATTTTCGCTCATTCTTTATTTTATTTTTTTTTTTTTTTTTTTTTTTTCCTGAATCCTATTTCCTCTTTTTATTTTCTTAACATGTATGAATATATATATATATATATATATTTTTTTTTTTGTTTTTTTTTTTACAATAATATGCAGGAAAAAATAAATAAATAAATAAATAATAAAAATAATAAATAAATAAATAAATAAAATAAAATAAATATAAAAAGTGTAACTTATATAATATATATGTGTCAAGTGATTTTTAAAAAAAAAAAAAAATAAAAAAAAAAACTAATAAAAAAAAAATAAAAATAAAAATAAAAATAAAAAAAAAAAAAATGATTTTTTTTTTTTTTTTTATTTTCTGATTTTTTAAACTGATTTTTCTCCAAAGTGCGCTCTAGAGAAATCTAATAATTATATATTTTAATTTTTATTATTTCTTTGCTCTTTTTTTTTGCTCTTTTTTTTTTTTTATTTGTTTGGTTTAAATTTTAAAAATAAAATAAACTAAAATAAAAGATAAAAGAATAAAAGAAAATAAAAAATAACAATTTAAAAAGGAAAATTTTTTTGTTTTTTTTTTTTTTTTTTTTTTTTTTTTTTTTTTGATTGGAAATTTTATTTTATAATAATTTGCGGGGTGTGCAAATTTCAATTTTAAAAATAAATTTTAATTTTATTTTTTTTATTTTTTTTTTTTTTTTTTTGATAAGTTATTTTTATTGTTCCTTGCCAAAAATATTTTTTATTATAAATAGTGGAGGTGGTATTTTATTATTAAATTAAAGGTGGTTTGTTTTTGTGGTCCTATTATTTTTTTATTTTTTATTTTTTATTATTATTATTTTTATTTTTTATTTTTTATTTTTATTATTATTACAACAATATTTAAAATTAATTAAATTTGGAGATTTGAGGGTATTTGATATCTCTTCATTCAAATCAGTGATTTCAAATTTTTTTAAAATAGAATCAATAAAGTGGACAGACTTTTCCAATACCTCTTCAACTGTTCCCATTTCATCATCAGAGAGGTCATCAAAGGTTGCATTACTTAATTTATCAATTAAACTTTTTCTGAATAAACGACTTCTTTTTTCAACTTCATTATGTTTTTGTCTTTTTTCAACAATAAGATTTTTTTCAACTTTTTTGGATAAAGATTGGGTTTTCCTAGATTTAAAAAAAAAAAAAAAGTTAATTCTAATTCTTACATTTTTGAATTTATTTAAATAGTTTTGATTACTAAAAGTTAAAAAAAAAAAATTAATTCTAATTCTTACATTTTTGAATTTATTTGAATAGTTTTAATTACTAAAAGTGTTTAGTAAAAAAAAAAAAAAAAACATCTCGCTTTTATACATTTATACTGACACTAAAAAAAAAAAAAAATTTAAAAGAGTGACACTTTTTTTTTTTTTTTTTTTTTTTTTTTAAGTGTATGACACTGATGAAAATAAAAATATCTGAAACCTATAAATATTTTCAAGGAAATTAAAAAATAAATTAAAAAATATTTTTTAAAATTTCATTCTCTTCTTTAAGGGTTTCATTATCAATAATTAATTTTTAGTTATCCACTTGGGATTTCGTTTTCAGTCTTTAACCTTTGGTTTTTTCCTTTAAATTTTTCATTATTTTAATATCAATTTTTCTTTTTTTTTTTCATTTTTTTGTCAGTGTAATAATTTTTGCTTGAAAATGGAATACATCTCGTTTTATTTCTATTGAAATATTTGAAATTTACACCCTCATTTCTATAATAATTTGAAATAAATGAATTTGTCTCGTTGTGAGTGGTTTAAAAAAATCCAATAAGACTTGAGCTGGAATACTTTCACTTGTCCTTGCATTATAGTCGTAAATCTCTTTGAATTTCTAAATATTTTACAAATTAATTAATATAATATTTTAATATATATAAATATTTCAATATATATATATAAATATTAACACTACAATTATTCTCACATTAAAAAACTCATTTTTATAATCCTTTTTTTTTTAAATCTTTAAATTGCTCCATAATAAAGTTGTAATTAATAATTTTTTTATAATACCCATATATTTTGGACATATAAAAAAAAATAAAATAAACTAAAAGAAAATAAAATTTTAAAAAATAAAAAAAAGTATTTTTTTTGATTTAAATTCAAAAAAAAAAAAAAAAAAAAAAAAAAAAAAAAAAAAACCAACTGCCAATATTTAATTAATGTTTTTAGTAATATTCAATTTTCGCAATCTTTAACAAAAAGAAAAAAAGAAAAAAAATAAAAAATAAAATGTAAATTATAATATTCCGAATTCTCATTCAACTCTGAAAAAATTTTGTTTATCGTTCCACCATAATGTTTCTTGTAATTTTTTTAAAAAAAAAAAAAAAAAAAAGCGATTGCACCACAATTTTTAACAATATCATGATCACAAAAATGGCCAAAATATGAAAAATTAAAAAAAAAAAAAAAAAATTAATTAATATTATAGGAAGGAAAAAAATATCTTTTAAATTTTTTTTTTTTATTTTAAAAACAATAAATATATATTTTTTTTTTTTTTTTATTTTATTTTTTTTTTTTTTATTATTATTATAAAAACAATTAATATATTTTTTATCTATTGTTTATTTTATTATATTTTTTATTACATTTTTCTTTTTTTTTTTTATTTCATTATTACAATTTGATAATAAAAAAAAAAAAAAAAAAAAAAAAAAAAAGATGCAAAAATTTATAAGCAAAGAAGCATCAAAATTAGTGATTAATTCAAATATAAACTATTTGAAATTACTATCAAATAAATCAAATAATGAAAAATCATTTTTTTTACCAAATATTTTATTCTCTAATAATAATAAAAATATAACTAATATAAATTTCAATAGTAATGAAAATAATAATAATGAAAATAATAATGAAAATAATAATGATAATAATAATGAAAATGATAGTGATAAAAATAAATATAAAAATTTTTTAACATATGGTGGTATTACAGCAACAATTCTTGCAATATCAACTGGTGCTATTGTTAGTGAAGAAAGACCAAATGATAATAATCAAATTCCCCAACTTCAATTACCAAAAGATCCAAATAATAAAAGAGAAAGAATCATTGTTTTAGGTACTGGTTGGGCATCACTTTCATTCATTCAAGAAATTGATTTAAATAAATATGAAATTGTTGTAGTTTCACCAAGAAATGTAATATTATTATTAAATTTTAAAAATTTAAAAATTATTATTATTATTATTTATACTAATATATTTATATATTTTTTTTAAAAAAGTACTTTTTATTTACACCAATGTTAACAGAAGCAACAGTTGGATCAGTTGAAGTTAGAAGTATAATTGAACCAATTAGAAGAGTATTATCAAGATTAACTAGTAGACCAACCACTTACATTGAAGCTGAATGTACAAATATTGATTACGTTAATAATTGTATTGAAATTGAAACTCATGATGGTAGTGAAGCAAAAGCAAAGATTCAATATGATAGATTGGTAGTTGCAGTTGGATCAGTACCACAATGTTTTGGTACAAAAGGTGTTGAAGAACATTGTATCTATTTAAAGGAGGCAATGGATGCACATAAGATTAGACAAAAGATAATGGACTGTTTTGAAAGAGCAAACTTTCCAGGAACTTCAGAAGAGGAAAAAAAGAGACTATTATCATTTTTAGTTGTAGGTGGTGGTCCGACATCCATCGAGGGTTCATCAGCACTTTATGATTACATTAAAGAGGATCTAAGTAAAATGTTTCCACATTTATCAAAATATCCAAAGATTACATTGGTTCAATCTGCAGATCATCTTTTAAATACATTTGATTTAAAGATTTCAAATTATACCGAGAAACAATTTGAAAGAATTGGTATTGAAGTTTTAACAAATACACGTGCAGTTGAAGTTAAAAAAGATCATTTAGTAGTTTTAAAGAAAGCTCATGCTCGTCCACCTGGTGAACCAATAAACGCAACAGAGAAACCAAGCAAGGGGCCAGAGGTTTCAATTCCAACAGAGATCCCATTTGGTATGTGTATTTGGAGTACTGGTGTTGGTCCAAGAAAAATCACACAAAAACTTTGTGACTCTATTGAATCACAAAAGAATAACAGAGCAATTACCACCGATTCAACTCTTAAAGTATTGGGTATACCAAATGGCAATGTTTACGCTGCAGGTGATTGTTCAACAATTTCTCAAACTTTACTAATGAATAGAATTAACGAAATCTTTAAAGAGGCAGATACAAACAATGACAATCAATTATCGTTTGAAGAGATTCAAGTTTTATTCAAAAAACATGCTACCGATTACCCACAACTTTCACCTTACTCAAAAGGTTTTGCTGAATTTTTCAATGAATATGATATCAATAAAGATGGGTTCCTTCAATTGAATGAATTTAAAAGATTAATGGAAAAAGTGGATTCTAATTTAACTGCATTACCATCAACTGCTCAATGTGCTTCACAACAAGCTAAATACTTGGCTGAAACTTTAAATGATCAATATGGTAAAGATCCTTCAACTTTTCAACCACACAATTTCTCTTATAAACATTTAGGTAGTTTCGCTTACATTGGAAGTCATACTGCCATAGCTGATATCCCTCAAACTTTTACTGGTGGTGGTTTTGGTGTTTGGTGGATGTGGAAAGCAGTTTATTTAAAGAAACAATTTAGTTTAAAAAATAAATTTTTAGTTTCAATTGATTGGGTTAAAACAACTTTATTTGGTAGAGATATTTCAAGAATTTAAAAAATAATAATAATAATAAATAAATTTTTAAAAATTGTAGTTTAATTAAATTTTAATATATTACATTTTTTTTTTTTATTTTTTTTATTTTAATTTTAATTTTAAAAATGTTACATCATTTGAATTTGGATTATAATAATAAGGATCAAATTCAATGAAACCAAAACTTTTATAAATTGAAATTGCTGTTGTTAAGGTTTTCAATGTATCCAATACCATATAATCATAGTTTTGTTCTTTTGCATCATTAATTAATCTTTCAACTAATAATTTACCAATTTTTAATCCTCTAAATTCTGATTTTACAAAAAGTCTTTTCATTTCACATATTTTCTGTTGTTGTTGTTGTTGTTGTTGTTGTTGTTGTTGTTGTTGTTGTTGTTGTTGTTGTTGTTGTTGTTGTTGTTGTTGTTGTTGTTGTTGTTGTTGTTGTTGTTGTTGTTCTTTTTTAATTATAATTGTTGAGGTTTCATCATGATCTACTTGTTGATTATTTTTATTTTCATTAATTTCTATATTAATTTTTCTTAAACCAACACAACCAGCTAATGATTCATCACTATATGCTATATATAATCTACCATCATTCTCAATTGAATATTTACCAGGTAGTGAATTAAATTCTTCTGAAAAATTTTGAAATGATAAATCAATATTTAACCATTCGACATATTCTTTAAATAATATTTTAACTTGGTCAACTTTTTCGTAGGCTTCAACTATTTTTACCACCATTTTTTAATTTTTACTTTTTTTTTTTTATTTTTCCAAACACAACCACAAAGAAAAAAAGTAGAGTTGAATAATAAAAAAAAGTTGTCAAACAAAAAAAAAGTGAATAAAAAAAAAAAAAAATTCGTTTCTAAAGAAAAAAAAAAAATTAAAAAAAATTAAAAAAATAAAAATTAAAAACCTTAACACAAAACAAAGAAATCAAAATAATGAAATTTATTAAATATCTATTTATAAAAATAAAAATCTGAAAAAATTCAAAAATGTAATTTAAATGTCATCAAAACATTTATTTTTTTTTTTTTTTTCTTCATCCCAACCCTTTTTTTTTTTTTTCATAATTTTTTTTTTTTTTTTTTAAATCAACCAATGAACTTTTTATTTATTAATAATGGGTGATACAAATAATAGCAATAATAACAATGAAAACCATACAAATAATAGCAATACTTATTTATCACAAATTTATAAATCAATAAACAATTATTTTTTCAATAGCAATAATAATAAAAATCAAAATGAGAATTTAAATAATAAAGATAGTGCATCTAATAATTTTAATGACCATAATGAAAATATAACAAGTTCAAATGCAACATCTAATTCTTCATCAATTTTAGATCATGATAATGTCGGTTTAATTAGTAATATAAAAAGTATAATAAAAGATGATAAAAGTGTAACAAGTAATAGCTATAATCTAAAACCATTGGGAAATTATGAATTAGATGAAGATATAATTAGAAAACAAGCTGGTACTTCAAATGATACTACTAATACTACTAATACTTCTAATTCTACTTCTACTTCTTCATCTTCATCTTCTCATAGTAGTAGTAGTGGAGTTAGTGGTATAATTAATAATGTTAGTAATACTATAACAAATACAATAGTTAATGCTGCAAATAATGTATTAGAAGAAGCTGAACAACAAGAACAACAAGAACAACAAAATCAATCAAATAATGATAATAATGTTCAAAGTAAAACTCAAACTATTAAATCATTAATTAAATCAAAACAAAAAGAAACAGCAACTAAAATTAAACAAATCAATGATGTTATGAATGATGAAACATTGGATGAAGATACAATCATTACAAAAACAATAGATATTTTAGGTAAAAAAAGATTTTATGAAATTTTATTTTTATTAGGTAGTGCAAGTATAATATCATTTGCATTAAGAACTATGTATTTTGGTAAAACCATTAGAGCTATTGAAATTCCTGATGGTAATTTAACAACATTAATAGTTAGATCAAATAGTGTAAAAAGATTAAAAAAAACTGTATTTATTTTTATAAAAAAAATATATATAAATTTATACCCCTCCCTTCTCTTATCATTATTATTAACATTTTTTTTTATTTATTTTTTTTTTATTTATAGATATTACAAAATCAACCACCAATTTATCCAGGTGTTGAATTAAGTGATGAAGATATTAAAGCAAGTGCATTTATTGATCCACATTTTACAGAACCAATAGTGTCAAATAAAGACGTTAGAAGATTAGAAGATGGTGGATATTTATTATGGACAAAGAGTGATTTTGAAATTCCAAGGTAAGAATTATTAATTAATTAATAAAAGTATTATAATTATGATACTAATAAATAATTTATATATAGAACTGCAGTTGGATTAAAATCATTAATGAAAGATAAAGATTTATTAAATGAACATATAAAAAATGCAGAGGTTGATAAATTAATTAGATTAATTTCATTATTTGGTCCATCATTAATACTTAAACCACCTTCAACTTTAAAATTATTATTATTGAAATACCAATTCATTACACCAACTGAACAAGATAGAATTATAATGGATACTACTGAACCATTGTCAATTAAAGAACGTGATGAATTAATCTCTATTGTTATCTCAAACTCAAATGATCGTGAACAAATTTTTAATCTTTATCATAAATATCATAATGATGTTATTCAATTTAAACAAAATTTAAAAAAGTGGATAAAAACAAAACTATCATTATCCACAAACCAATCACCTATTTAAAAAAAAAACTAAAAATAATAATAAAATTATTTGGGAATAAAAAAAAAAAAAAAAAGATCAAATTATGAATGGCACAAGACCCTCAATTCTTTAAGACTTTTTTTATTTATTTTTTATTATTTTACTTTTTTTTTTTTTTTTTTTTTTCATTTCTCAAGAGTTTTTGATTAAAAAAAAAATTGAAAGAATCAAGATTGATCTTCTTTCAGTGCCAAGAAATTTCTAGTTTTTCAAAAAAAAAAAAAAATTAAAAAAAAATCAAAAAAAAAAAAAATTAGTTTTTTGAAAGAGAATCTTTGTCAACTCAAATACTCAATCTTTATTAAATAAAATTATGTTTTTAAATAAGAAGAAATATAAAATAATAAATATTCCAATTTCTTTATTAATAGTTTTTTTGATTCTAATTTCATTTTTTTGTATGTTTATTATTCTACAAAATTAATTAATTTTTTTTTTTTTTGTTTTTTTTTTTTTTTTATTCTACCTAGTACTCATAATAAAAAAAAAAAAAAAAAAAAAAAATTAAAACAAATAGAAATAATAAATATATTAATATATTTTAACCAATTTTTTTTTTTTTTTTAAATTATTTTAAAAGGTCCTTGGGAAATTATAAAAAATAAAAATAATAGTGGTGATATGATAACATTTAATATTAGATATCTTTTTAGTTTTTTCGGTTCAAATAATATAACATATAGTCCAGGACTATCATCAAGTACAGTTTGTTTATTTGGAATTTTAACAATTATTTTACAATTTATAAACTGTTTATATTATTTAAAAAATAGAATTGATTTTATAAAAAGGGATTTTTTTAATATTTATTTTAATAAATTATTTTTGAAAATTTTTATAAAATCCATTTCTTTTATTTCAAGTTTAATTATTAGTTTATCACTATTTATAGTTTGGGTGGATTTTAAAATAAATGCTTGTTTACCACCTGCATTTAATAATTGTCGATCAGTTTTTATTTATGATGAATTTTCAAATCCTAATTTTTTATCTTTTTTATTTTATAATTCAATTACAACTTCACCATCAGTAGGATTTAAATTAACAGTTTTTTCAAATATTATTTCAATTTTATTATTCCTATTTACACTTTTTTTTAATAATAATCAAGAAAAAAATAATAATAGAGATAAAAATAATAATTTTAAAAAATTTAGTAGAAAAAGATCAAGAATTTTAAAAAGAAAAAAGAAAAATAATGGAATGGATCAAATAACAAGAAAATCAAAATCAAAAATAAAAATAAAAACAACAACAATTTCTTTACCAAAAAATGAAAATATAAATGAAAATCAAACTATTATTAATATAAACAAAAATGAAGATAACAAAGGTGATAAAGATAAGAATAAGAATTTTGAAGATTTTGCTGGTGATGAATATATTTCAGAAGAAACTTTGTTAATTAAAAATAAAAATAATGAAAGAGAAAATGAGGGATGTGGAGAGAATGAAGCTAGCTGTGAAAGTGGAGAGAGTTATACATTTGATAGCAATGAAATTTGGGAAAATGAATCTTCTGGTGATAACGATAGTAATTTTGAAATACAAATAAATACCATATAATTATTATAAAACAATAATAATAATAATAATAATAATAATAATAATAATAATAATAATAATAATAATAATAATAATAATAATAATAATAATAATAATAATAATAATAATAATAATAATAATAATGTAAATCAAAATTTGATAATATGTATAATAAATATCAAACATTTTAATATTGTCCAAATTATCTATATCAGCCCTATATATATGGGGTCTAAGATAATCTATAGTTTTTTTTTTTTTTTTTTTTTTTTTTTTTTTTTAAAAACAAAGTTATTTATATAACATGTAAATAATCTTTTTTTAATACAAAAAAAAAAATAAAATAAAAAAAAAAAAAAAAAAAAAAAAATTAAAGAGTTTTTTAATATTCACAGTTATCCCGTACTATCTATTTTTTTAAAAAAAAAGAAGATAATTGATAAAAAACTAAAAAAAATATACTTTTTGGATAAATTATTTTTTTTAACAGATAATTTCAAAAAATGATTTTTTTTTTTTTTTTTTTTTTTTTGTGGTTAAATTTGAGAAAATGTTGAAATTGTTGAGAATAAAAAGTTGAAAAAAAGTTGAAACTTTTAAAAGATTGGTGAGGTTGATATGGTCGAGACGAATTATGATTTATTTTTTTTTTTTTTTTTTTTTTTTTTTTTTTTTTTTTTTTTTTTTTTATTACATTGACAAATATCATCATTTATTATAAAAATAAATAAAAAATTTTAAAATAAAAAAAAAACATAATAAAAAAAATCGAAAGTGTTAATGTTTTTGATTGTCCATAACACCTAACGAAATTTCGTTAGATGCTCTCAAATTTTCTGGTAAAATAAAATATTTCAAGAAAAAAAAAATAAAAAAAAAAAAATAAAAATAAAAAAAAAATAAAAATAAAAAAAAAATTTTCAAACGGAACTATTTTGTATTACACCATACACCAAAATAACCTTTTTTATAAAGCAAAAGGGTCAGATGATATATAAATATGTTTATTGAAGTTTTAAAAAAAATAAATAATGGAGCATATAAAATAATACATATTATTCTTTCTTTAATTATCATTGGTTCAATTTCTATTTCATTTTTTTGTATGTTGACAACAGGATGTTGAAAGTGCTAAAAGTGTTAAAAGTGCTAAAAAATATGAAATAAAAAAAAAAATAAAAAAAATCAATTAACTAATTTTTTTTATTTAATCTAGGTTCGTGGGAAACAATTGAATTTAAGATTACTGGTAATGGAGTTAGAATTGACGATAGATATCTTTTTAGTTCATTGGAATCTAGAAATGTGAATTACAGTCCAGGTTTTTCATCGGTAATGGTTTGGTTATTTGGGATTTTAGCATCAATTTTACAGGTTTTACTTTGCATTTATTTATTTAAAGAGAGATTCTATTATATTAAAAAGAACTTTTTAGAGATTTATTATGAAAAATCATTAAACAAATTTATAAAAATCATATCATTCATTTCAGCTTTATCAATTAGTTTTTCACTCATCATAATTTGGATTGATTTTAATGTTGATATTTGCTGTGAATCCAATGAATGCACACAACTTTCAATTTCAGATAAATTTATTGATTATTCTTTTTTCTTTACTACAAGTGAAGCTACTACTTCACCATCCTCTGGATTTAAATTAACAATTCTCTCAAATATAATCTCATTTATATTATTATTTTATATTATTTTCTTTATTGATTCTCAAATTAAAAATAATGAAAATCAAAAATTTGAAGGCAAAATAAAAAGAAAAAGTAATCATAAATCAAATAAAAAGAAAAAAAAAACGACAACAACAATTTCTATATCCAATAATTCTAGTGATACTGATAACCAAATTATTAATAATAACAATAATTATAATAATCATAATAATAATAATAATAATAATAATAATAATAATAATAATAATAATAATAATAATAATAATAATAATAATAATAATAATAATAATAATAATAATAATAATAGTAATAATATCAATATTAATAAAAATATAAATAATAATAAATATCAATCCATTATTAATATGGAACAAAATGATAGTGAGGACGAAGAAGAAGAAGATGAAGAAGATGAAGAAGATGAAGAAACTCACTTGATTGTAAAAAAAAATGATGAAGACGAAGATGGAGGTGGTGGTGAAAATGAAGGAGGTAGTGAAAGCCAATGGGAAACCGGAAATGATAAAAATGATAATAATAATAATAATAATAATAATGGTAATGAATATTCTGGAAATGAATACTCTGATAATGGTAGTAATTATGGAATACAAATGAATACTTTCAACAACAACTTTAATAATAATATTATCAATAATAAAAATAAAAATAATAATAATAATAACAATAATAATAATAGTAATAATAATAACAATAATAACAATAATAATAATAATAATAATAATTATAATAATGATATTAATAACAATTTTAATAATGAGAATAATATAAATAGTAATATAAATAGTAATAATAATATAAATAATAATAATATAAATAATAATAATAATAATAATAATAATAATAATAATAATAATAATAATAATAATAATAATAATAATAATAATAATAATAATAATAATAATAATAATAATAATAATAATAATAATAATAATAATAATAATATAAATATAAATATAAATAATAACAATAATAATAATAATAATATTAATAATAATAATAATATAAAAAATAATATAAATAATAATAATGTGGATATTATTAATAATACTATTATTAATAAAAATAATAATAATATTATTTTAGATAATTTAAACAACAAAAATCATAATAATAAATTCACCAAAACAAATCCTTTTAGTGTAAATAGAAATTCAAATAATCAAAAAGTTGACAAATATAAAGAGGCTCAATTTGAAATTTTAAACAATTTATTAAATGGAGGTTGTTCTGTTGAAGGTGAAATTTTGTAAGAGAAATTAAAAGGAAAAAAAAAAAAAACATGAAAATATTGCCACCAAAAATTATTTTTTTTTTATTTATTTTTTTATTTTTTTTTTTTTTGGTCGAATCAGAATTCCTTAAAACCAAGAATTTTTGTCAAAAAAAAAAAAAAAAATTAATTAAAAAATGAAAAAAAAATTCTATTTTTTCAACCCATTGCCAAATGTGAAAATCTACCAT